>NW_025335268.1:127801263-128005552 GCF_004798865.1 Varanus komodoensis
TTTAGTATGCTGTCTAGATTTGCCATAGCTTTCCTCCCAAGGAGGAAAGCTATGGCAAATCTAGACAGCATACTAAAAAGCAGAGACATCACCCTGCCAACAAAAGTGCATATAGTCAAGGCTATGGTTTTCCCAGTTGCAATATATGGCTGTGAAAGCTGGACCATAAGGAAGGCTGAGCGCCAAAGGATTGAGGCCTTTGAATTGTGGTGCTGGCGGAGACTCCTGCGAGTCCCTTGGACTTCAAGGTGATCAAACCAGCCAGTCCTAGAGGAGATGAACCCTGAATGCTCTTTAGAAGGCCAGATACTGAAGATGAAACTCAAATACTTTGGCCACCTAATGAGAAGGAAGGACTAACTGGAGAAGAGCCTAATGCTGGGAACAATTGACGGCAGAAGGAGGGGACGGTAGAGAATGAGGTGGCTAGATGGAGTCACTGAAGCAGTCACTTAGCTTAAGTGGACTCCAGAGGATGGTGGAGGACAGGAATGCCTGGAGGATTGTTGTCCATGGGGTCGCGATGGGTTGGACACGACTTCTCGACTAACAACAACAACAAACCGCTGTAGTTGCCATATGTCACTGCCATTCCCATCCATACATAAAGACACTTATTCAAGTTCTGCTCTTTTCCAAGATTGCCATTTTTGTTGAGTATTATTAAACACCTGTTGGTTGGAAATCTTTCTCAGGGATGCAATGGAATAGTTCCAGCAGGCCCAGGAATTAGAGCTTCTACTGTGATAAACTGCGTTATTGAGTTGACATATCTCAGAAACACTATTTCAAGCTGTCTGCTGCATTCTCCATTGCTGTAGCAGTTTTTCTCTGTTTGCACTTTCTGGTTACTGCGTTTGTCATGAAAACTTCTAAAATAGCAGTTATATCTGTGGGCATAAAGGCAGTGGCTATTTAGCCACATTGCATGCTCTTTCTTCAATTCCTGTGAGTTTGTAATGGGGCATCAGGCAGAGATTCAACAAATGAATCTTCCTCTATCACAGCATTGTCATTCTTGTGTGTGTGAAGTTACATTAGTTGAAAGTACACCTATCAAGCAGCTTGAAGTATTTACAGAAGAGCCCTGGCAGAGAAAAGGACAGCAATTCTTCTCTTAGTGGGCTTTATTATTATTCTTAGGCAGTGAAGATGGCTGCTGCTGCTATTTTCATCTTCCTTCTCTCCAGTTTCAAGATGCAAACACAAAAGTCTTGGTATCTTTTTAAAATCTTGGTTACCCAGGCCAAATCGCCTCATATTCAGGCCTTATCATGGGGAATTTTCTTTAGTCTCTCTCCCTCCTAAACACTAGCTGAAGCCCAACTTAAGATGACTGGCTGCTTAAAATTGCTTACCTGTGTGACATCCTGCACAATCAGTTTTGTATTTAAATTGGGGCCTCAGTTGCTACCTTTTTCAGGTAAGCATATGTGAGATCAATGTCTTGTTGGCTGATGCATGAGGATGGTGGAGGGTTGAATCTAAATGTGAAATTGGCAATGTGAGTGAACAATTTTAGCCTACTTTGAATCTTGTTCAGATTGAAAGATGAATTACATCACTTATTTTCTCCCATTCTGCTGCCAGGGAGTTCAAGGTAGGGCATACATACTTAGCTCTATCTCTCCCCACAAATTTAGGACAACCCTCACAGTGACTAACCCAAAATCACCCTGTAAGTATCTTGATTAAATAAGGATTTGAATTTAGACATCTCTAGTCCTAAACTAACATGAATCACTTAATCACACTGCCCTGTACAACTAAAAAAGGTAAAGGTTTCCCCATGACATTAAAGTCCAGTCATGTCTGACTCTTGGGGCAGTGTTCATCTCCATTTCCTAGCCGAGGGAGCCAGCGTTTGTCCGCAGATAGCTTCCATGGACATGTGGCCAGCATGACTAAACACCGAAGTGCACAGAACGCTGTTACCTGCCCACTGAAGTAGTACCTTTTTATCTACTTGCATTTGTATGCTTTTGAACTGCAAGGTTGGCAGGAGCTGGGAAAGAGTTTGGGAGCTCACCCCGTCTGCAGATTCGAACTGTCGACCTTTTGATCAACCAGCCCAGCGGCTCAGCGGTTTAACCCACAGCGGCACCAGCGGTTTAACCCTAACCCTAACCCACTGTGCCAAAGGGGGCTGAATATACATGTACAAAATTAAGTGCCCTACTCTTTGGGAACCTCATTGGAAGGGGGAAGTCACTTGAGTAGGATTTGGAGTAAAGGCAAGGCAAATAGTGAAAGTGCTAAGTCTCTCTGAAACAAGAAATATTGAAGGACTGGATGTAAATAACATCCTAAGAACAATAATAGAAAATGTATCATTATTTTACCACTTTAAGATGGTGCTGTGGTTCAGGGCCAAGCTAAACATGATAGCAGAGGGTAATGAATATATCTCTGCCCTTTTTAAATCTTTGTAAATAACACTTCATGGACTGCATAGGCAGACAGGGTGCAATCTAGACTGGGGCTGTGACACAGTGTAATCCTTGTTCCACATGATATTTTGCTGATGAAAGTTGCCCCTTCCCATGCTGCTATTTTTTCACATTAAGAAAAGCATATTTATGCATATGCATTTTTCCTAATGGGCAAATGAAGCTGTAGGAGGTGCCACACTGGGAAATAGGGCATGGGGGAAGAGGGCTTTAAACCTCTCTTCCTAGCACAACTGTCCTGATCAGGATTCAGTTGCCACCTGCAAAAGTATAAAGAATAGATATGTGCTTAGGCATACCCAATTTCCATGCATCTCCATCCTCATTCCTCATTTGGTCCTTCGTTATATGCTTTTGTGTGTAATGTACAACTAGTCCTATAGTGGGGAAAGAGCCTGGGCATAGAGTACTGCGCACAAACCCTGTGCTGGTGGGCTAGAAACATGGAAACCCGCTTTTTGGTGTGAATGGCACTGCCAGATGGCCTCCTATCTCTTCACTCAGGAATTTTACTCATATTGAACCTTCACTCAGCTGGGGATGCTGGGTGATGAGTGGCAGTACAATGTGCCCTGTTGTTATCAAGGCTGAAGAGGATGTGGATAGGGACCATAACAGTTTGTCCTTTGAGCATTTCCTTACCCTCCCCTCAGTTCCTCCAACATCCATCTGTTACAGTTTTCCTTTTTCTATCCTTCTGCATCTGGCAGTTTCCTTTAGCCAGATTGTCATTTGACAGTACGGAGCACTCTGGTGTGTAGTGGAAGCTGCTTATTAGCTTGTGTTCTGTCCCTGTGTCTAGTTCAAAAAAACGGAATAGGAGACTCTGGCTCTTATGAGATAACAGTATCCTTTCTTCAACTCAGGTGGCTGTGGAAGTGGTGATTTGGTCCTTTATTTAAACATGGTTTTTGACTTCTTTCTAAACATCATGGCCATTATGTTGTCTGTTTATCCAGGAAAAGTCTGTGCTGTGGATTATATATAACCAAAAGATCTGCAACTATGAACAAAGACAAACTTGATACTGGGAGACAGTTTGTAGCAAGAATGAGTGGTCTTCCACATTATTTATTGCAAAAAAACTAGTGGTCTTCCACATTGTTTATTGCAAAATTTATAAACTGCCTCACATTGAGTGAGATTGGAGTGGTGTAACAATGAATTACAACACAAAGTACAATAAAAACAAATAGATCTACAAAATAGTGACTGGAATGTGCTTATCAATCAGGAAATGTCAGATAGTTTTGGCCTAAAACTTCCATCATTGCTCACCAATGGCTATGTTGCTAGGGGAAAATATCTGGGGAGCCATAAGTTGCCCTTCTCTGGTTTATGGAAAGGTGGGATAGGGACCTGTCAAGGAAAAAGTGAAAGAGCTGCCAGTCCTGATCAGTGGGATTGGCTGGGTTGTGAACATCAAGTCTGTGATATTGCAAGACCATTGCTACCTATGGGTCAGATGTGAAATTGTATGTGACCCAGTTTGTATAACACAGCCCACCATTAGTAGGAATATGACACAAGGTTTGTTTAACCCTGGAATTCATCAAGGCAAAGAACAAGCGTGAGTGGGAGGCAGTGGGGAGAAAAGAAGTGAACAAACTGCAGGGTTTTTGTTTCTAGTATGTTTTTCTCCTGCCTGTTTTGCCAGCCTTCACTGGGGTTTCATTTTCAGGCTGTCCTTGCTAGGTACCACTGTTCTTAGGTGGACAACAGTGCCAACAAGCCAAGGATAAGCCTTAGTTCTGGAAGCAAACATATAACAAGCCATGTTTTAAAACAGTGAGACCTTTTATACTATGTATGGTTCTCGGCTGATTAAGAAACCATGATTTGTTTATAAAGGTGGGTTCAGGTATGTCAAGAAGCCTGATTTCAAGAAACCCACACCATGGTTTAGTGTTATGTGTGAACCAGGTGGCAGGACAGGGCATCTACCTTTAGAACTCTAGCCTTGGAGGAAAACATTAGGGATCAGTAGAGTCCCCTACCTCTTCCCAGGCAAACACAATTCTGGTCTGATTCTGGATAGTGCATGTGATGCTCCCCTTTCCTGTGTGACATTCCAAATGCTCAGCCAACATAAAGTGCCACAGTTTCCACCTTCCACCCTTGGTTTCAAGGGTGAAGGGAGGCTGTACCCTCCTTTCCCCATCCCATTCACTTGGAAGCAGAGAGGATTAACTTAGGCTCAGACGCAACCTTCCAAAGCAGTTTTCAGTGGCAGTGCAGGATTTTTATTAGGAATCTTTGCATGGCATCACTAGTGTAACTAGGACAGTTGCCCTAAGTTTCTGCCACTGTTTTTAAAGATGTGCTCATTTTTTTCTTTAAAGGTCGAGAATGTTGATGCTGACCCTTTAATGCCCCAAGCCTCAAAGGTGGAAAATGCTAGGAAGCAATTTCCTACCACACTTTCCCCTTATTTTAGCAAATAAAACTACATAGCTTTGAATGTGTTCTCCTCTCCAGGGCCAGAGTTTATGATCTATTTACACTGAGTGTGGCATGTTAAGGGCTGTGTTTTCTTTTAATAATTTGGGGTCAAAACATTTTGGTTGCTCATGGCACCTCTGAATCAGCAGAGGTGGTGATGCTTTTAAAATTAGTGTTGATTATAATTATGCATACATATTTTTTAAAAAGGTATTGCTTTGTGTGGGAAGGCAAGTTAAATTTCAGTGCTGAACTTCCAGGATGCTCCGGGTATTTCTGAAGAGCAGCCCAAAGTCAGAGATAATTCCCTGGTCCTCTATCCCAAATCTAAGCTCATAAGGAAGATTGAGATTCCTAATAAAAACCTCTAATAAAATAAAATTGATTACAGCAACACATCCACAGCGCCTAATTCCCTCCACTCTGAATTCCATGCCACTTCCAAAGCTGACCCCTCAGTTCATCATGCAAATCCTACCACTTCGGGATCCCATGAGCATGCTTGTGTGTGATTTATCACTTATATATGTACATTTGTGTATATGCAGGGGTGAGCACAACAGCAAACCATGGCCCTCCAAGCCAGCATCACACGTGGCCCTCGCAGCTGAAAGAGTTGTACACCCTTGATTTCAGAAGTCCATGGAACAGCCAAAAAGCCCAGCAGCTTCCTTCCAGCAACTTCATTTCCACACTCAGTACTCTTGCTGCCGTGACTGCATCTGTTGTACCCATGTGCATATTAGCCCGTCTCTTGGGCCTCTTATTAACTATAATTTTTGTTTCAAATCCTTGTCTTGCAGTTTCGTTGAAGGCAGTATCCAAGGAACCCATCTCTTTCTCTGGGAGATGCCGGCTGGTAGTTACTAAGGTTGCTTCCACAGTAACATGCACATCCTGTTTACACCTTCCTTGGAAGAAGTCGGGCTTGGCTAGCTTCAGCAGCTTCACCTGGGGAGTTTCAGAAGGAAGTGCTGGTTCTCCATCCTCATCACCTCCTGCTCTAGACCTGCCATCTTATGCAAGATCCTCTTTTCTCCCCAGAGAGCTTGTTTTGGGTGCTCTATAGTTGGTAGGACGTGGGTGCCACTTCTGTGTGGAGATCTAAAGTTTGCATCACCTGCTCGGACTTCACAGAGGAGAGAAGCCACAAAGTAACACAGGAGCACCCAGCATATCTCACTGACCCACTTCATTTTTGTCAAGATGACGAACAACTCTGCAGATCACCATCCAGGGAACTCTGTTGTTGAGGGCAGCCATGAGGGGGAATTTGGTTGTTCCGTTATGGAGCTACGGAACCTTATGGAACTTCGCAGTGCAGAAGCAGTGAGCCGGATCAATGACACCTATGGGGGAGTGCATAACATTTGCAAGAGGTTGAAGACCTCACCTGTGGAAGGTAAGCAGAAAATGGTTTCCATTGACTTTGGAAGATCAGTGGGAACTGGTATCTCACTGAAGCTGCTTCTGGTTTTGAGTGGCAATGCCAGACAATAATGAGTTCAAACTCAAGAGCTTGGCCTTACATGGCTAGGTTTGAGTTTATAAATCAGCTGCCAGGGATCAGTAATCTACATAAAAATCATACAGCCTGGCAGCAAAAGCTATATCTTATCTTTCTTTTCCCTTTTTTTACATTGCTGCAAAGATAATTTGCTAGACAAATTCAGGAGAGACAGACAGCACACACTGTTGATGAACAGAGAAATCATCTGCTTGGCCTAATCTGTGTACAATGAATTTGCACTGTATGACTCCTGTCAGATAAAATGCATCTAATTTATTGCAGGACTGTCTTTGTGAGCCTCCAAGGCTGTGAGTCTATGTGTGTTTAGGCAGAACAAAGTCCTACAGCTCTCAGCATTCTCCACCTACCATGCTGCCGGGGGTATGCTGGGAGTCATAGGACTTTTTCCCCCTGTGTAAGCATGCCTAAGCTTGAATCCTAAATACAATAACAAAGACCAAGGTCAGTTTACACAGTTTCCAGGCTCATGACTGCTGTTTCCCACCCCTCTTCCTATTTTTCAGTCTTTGGCAGCTTCTTACTTGGAAGTTGAAAGGTTGTGTGACCATGGACAAAAGCTGCCACTTTTAGCAGCTGGGTTCACAAGGGAGTCAAAAACTGGCAGATTTTGGTTTTACTGAACATGTTTCAGATTTTCCTCTTCCTGTCTCCTGCTCTGGTTCCCTTTAATTGCTTTTTCACTTTGCTCTCAGGTACTGAAAACAGGGTGTGCAAATTCCCAATCTGTAGAGAGGGGAAAAGAGTTGAACAAGTCAAGGACACAAAGAACCTGTGGAATTCCTTTGAATGGCGACACCAAGTTTTAATCTGGTGTTCTTGGTGTTTCAAACAATGTATGGTGCTGGCAAAATAAAAAATCACAGGAAGTTGTGACTGCAAATATTGAAGCATTTGGAGGCAAGTCGGCAACTTGATTGCAAAGACTCTGGATACTGTTGAGCCCATCATTCTTTGTACATCCATGTTTCCTCACTAAAGTGGGTGCCAGCAGCCATCACAGAGTACAGTGTGCATGCTTTCCAAAGGCAGATGTGTAAATGGCTCTGGTTCTTTAATACGAAGGCTGTATTTAAAATAAAAGTTCTGCAGAGCCATCTCCATCTGCTGACTTGTTATACTTCACACAGAATAAAAACTATGTACCTAGAGAACTTTCAAGCTCCTAAATATTCCTGCAAAGAACCCAAGCATAATCATGGCATCCATGGGGACTTGCATAGCAAGAACATCTTTATGGAAATGTGTGTTCTTTGTTGTTGTTTCACACATATGGGCTTGCATGATTCATTTCTCTGTAGGAATAGATAGGAAGTGCAATGTCAATAGAAGGGGATGTCTGTTCAAATTGTGCTAATCTGATGCCCACTTGACCTGCAGCCACGACAGACCTGGCAGCATAGACTGGTGTGCAGAACCTCAAGCCCTTGGGGGTTCCTCTACAGGCCTTGCCCCAACCACCAATAAATTGATGGTTTCCCAGCATTTGTGCACATTTTGCTCATTCTGAAGACTTGAGATATCTCTCCTGCTGCTTAGTTCTGGCAGTGAGACCTTTAAATTAAAATATGCTGATATATTTTGTTTTTGGCTGCACCCACCACTGGAATGTAACTGATGAGAACATGTAAAGACTGGACTTTGGGCTGAAAAAAAAAGCTGCCCTTGCTGTGAACTGTACTGTCTTGAAGAAGGGTGCAATTCTCTGCTTTCCATGTTCAAAAAAGAATTGGACATTGTGATTACCATTCATTACAGGAGACTGTTGAATCCTTATCTTTATTTGGCTGCAGCAAATGCACTGACATCTATGACTTTGAAAGGTGTGCTTTGCAGTAGCAGCATTTTATTATACTTTGCAAATCATTACCAGGATGAGAAATAAGAGAAAATACAATTCATGCTTATTTGCACGAATGACACTATAAACATGTAGCTGTGAGAACCTCAGCAGATTTTCTTTTAAGTGATGGGAGGAGGCAGAGGACCCATGAGAATGACTTGAGGTTTAACTAATATGTGACAAAGATATAAATAAATCACACATGGGACAAGTCAGCTGGCTTCCTCCTCAGGTCTGACGTCCCATTTGCAAAAGACGGAATATTGCAGCTTTGCTTATCTGACATCATGGATATGAAAAGGGGCAGGAAACCCCTCTATAGAAAAGGAGTGTGGAATGCATTCAAAATTGTACCAGCTGCATCTCTGTGCTCTGTGTAAGAGTCCTATGTAAGTTTTAAACATTTGGAATCTTTGACATTAATCAGCCCAAAGAGACAGTGTCGTCGTGCTTGATCAATGTTTCTTGAGATAAAGAGTGGGCATTTGCCCTTTTCATGGAGCATTCAAGGATTTCTTGGAGGGGCACCCACAAAGAATGCAAAAGAAACAGGCCCAGGACCAGCCAGTTGTCATGCAGCACAAGGAGTCAACTAGCGTGGGAAGGCAGCTGCACTAGGAAGGGTGAGCCGCCGACATCTACCCCTTTTTGTGCTTTGAAAAGTTGCAGGTTATTATTAGCTCCCTTGTTTTGTGGTGTAAGCAGTGGATTAGCATATTTCACAGCTGCAATTGGGAACAGGAAGTAGCAAGGGAAAGACAATCTAAAGATGTAATTAGAGCAGGGGGGGCTGTCCTGGTGGAAATGCCAAATCTGGATCACAGAAACATGTGTCTCCTGTGCCAAACCGGTGAGCACAACCAGCTGGGGGCGGCCCAGTGACCGGGCCATGGTCCAGTGTGCTGGCCACATCACAGGAGCTAACAAGTCCATCCTTCCTCTGTTTGGATTGGCAATCGACCCATGTTTGCCCCAACTTTAGAGATCCCATCTCAGGCTAGGAGCTGTGTTCTGGGTAGGCCTGGCATTATTACAAATTCTGCAGCAAACATTCAGGACCATGGATAGCTCCACTGGGGCCACACAGGGGTGGTGGTAGTGCTTTAAGAAGAGACCAGGGACAAGACTCACTGCCAAGTAGGGATCTGGAGAAGGAGCAAAGATTAGCGGTAGAGAACAGGTTCAATCCTGGCATCTCTAGATAGGGTTGGCAAAGACTCTGATACCCTGGTGAGCTGTTGTAATGCCAAGCTAGACGGACCAGTGGTTTTCATTCCCCACAGTTCTTCTGCTGTGTTGCTCCAACATTGGTCTGGAGTCAACTAAAACCAAAATAAGATTATAATAGTTGCCACGTGACCAGTTCATTTCCATTTTTGGAATGGTAACCACAGGGTCATCAGTTTGAACAAAACATTCCTCTATGTGAAGAAGGGTATTTGATGATTCCCCTGCAACATTTTCCCACTCAAGCCTGCCCCCCCCCGCCCCCCGATTTGCCCACAAAAGTGCCTGCAGAGGTGAAAATAGCAGTGGGGAGGTGATTTTTCAATTGGAAAATAGTGAAAGGATAAAGGTGCGCTCTCTCTCTCGCGCGTGCGCTCTCTCTCTCTCTCTCTCTCTCTCTCTCTGACACACGTGTGTGCACACACACACACACAGTGAGAAGGAGGTACTCCCATGGTGCATACCGGTTTGGGAAGCAGTTGTCCATGGATGAAGGCGGACGGGATGGAAGGGGATGGAAGTTCCAGGACTCTTCCTTCCAGCATGAAAGCCTGCAGCAGGGCAGTTCAGGAGCTGGGTTCTTCCCATCCTCCTGAGTCTTTGAAGCCACCATATGATAGAGAGTGGAGTTCAGCATGAGGAGTCATGAGAGCATCTTCAGCCCTAAGCTGAGTCCATTGCTCAAGGGCCCCTCTGACAAGCACAAAAATACAAATGCCATAATACTATAATAAACATTTTAAATAACTTCCTCCATAGTAAAACTCAAGTAAAACAGCAAACAGCTCATAAAACACACCAGTTAAAAGCCATTTGGAACAGGTGGAAAGGCAGGGCTCACGCTACATGTTAAATTCCTAGGAAATCTAAACCAAGAACTGGGGTAAAATTTCCTCTGGACCTAAGCAATGATCTGACACAGTAGGGATTGCTTCCCTCTTGTTTGTCCCCTCTCCCTTCCCCTGTTCTCCTGCAGAATGCAAGGTGACCCTGCAGGAGGAGCAAGAGGTCCCTGAGCCACAGCAAGCCATTTAGCACTGGCCACAGCTTGACCTTTAAGTGAGGGCAACGCAGGCCCACAAATCCCAAAGTTGCTGCTGTTTTCCTGCATCCTCGACCTTTAAAACAGTCTCAAAGAAATAGCTAGCAGTACGCAAGTTGCAATCTGGTGTGGGCACTTGTCTGAATAGTCTCAGTGTAGCTGCCAAATTGCAGCTTTGTATCCCACAGCTAGTTATTTTTAACCTTTTTCCCTTTTTTTTTTTTTTTTTGGAGGTGGTGTGTGTGTGGAAAGCCTGCTTTGCAGCAGAATCCTCAAGGTTTTTGGGGTGTGGTCATGTGTCCCTGGGCTGCTTCTGTGGAGAGCACAAAGAACTTGCCCGCTAAAGCCACCCAAGAACCTATAAACAAGGAGGTTTGAGGGGATGCCCCTCAATCCCCCCCCCCCCCAGTTCTTCCCGCTTTCTACACAGGAACAGCAGGGTTTTAAGGAAGCTGCAATGGTCCCCTTAGTTTTGCAGCTTAACCTGAGCAAATAGCCCTTGGGAAGGGGCAAAACCTGAGGGAAACTCCACAGGGCTTGTGACTTAAAGGGGCAAGTCTGCCTCCCCCCATGAGGTTTCCCTGAAGTTTGAAGTACCCCCTCCTGCTAGCAGGGCAGAGGGAATCCTCTCCCAGTGGTCCCAAGTGCTACTGTGGCTTCTGAACTCTTTTCCATGCCAGGGAAAAGCAGTCACTTGCTAGACCCTTGGCAAGAGTTGTAAGCCTTTCTGTTGTACTCATGAGGGGATATCTGGCTTTTTTTTACTTGTCCATGGCTTATTTGGTTGCCTGGTTTGGCCAACACAATAAGCCAGTGTGTGTTTATTAAACCCTCTATACCATGGGTCCTCAAACTACAGCCCACGGGGCGGATCTGACCCGCCATGCTCATTTATCCGGCCTGCCATAGAGGTTTTGGGCACACGTGCATGCCAAGACAGCGGCTTGCTTGTGCGGAGATCATTTTGGACTCACTTGGAGAAAAGGATCTTCGCACGCACCCCCCCACCCCAGCCCGTGCCCCCCGCCCACACCTCCTTGGCGGCCCGCGCCCATCACCAGCACCTTTCAACCATTGAAAAAGTTTGAGAACCCCTGCTCTATACCATGGCATATGAATCACTGTGGCTTAACGCTTGGTGTGAACCAAACATTTTTTTAAAAAATACAACAACTAGGGGGGCTTTAGGATTTCCAGAAGACAGGAGTCACTCTTTCAAAGACCTCCTCTCTAGAACTCACCAATCGCAGGGCCAGTGTGTAGGATCTACAATGCTAATATTAGAGCATTGATCAGTGCAGTGTGTTCCTTGAGCAATCTAGCCTGAAACCATTTAGGGTTTTAAAGGGCAAAACCAGCACCTTGAATTGGAACTGGATCCTTCCTCCCCACCCAGTAGCTTGCACAACTCTTATGCAAACATTCTAGTGTACTCTTACCATGATGAACATTCTGCTGCGGCTTCAATTTCTGGGTCATCTTCAAAGGCAGTCCCACATATAGCACATGACAGAAGTCTAGTCTGGATAAAATTAGTGCATGCATTCCAAGCATTAGCCCAAGCTGGAACAGGGCAGTCGTAGCCACTGCTGTCCCACTGACAGCACCAAAACACAAAGAGCTCTTGTCCTTTGAATGAACTCAACCCTTCCAGAATTGGTGCGTCCCTCTGCCCAGATCAGCCAGTTTCCCTGCTCAGAGCACCTCTGTCTTGTCTGATCAAACTTCATCTTGTTTGCTCTTATCCATCCTAAAACCTGTTCCAGACACCTGCTCAAGAGTTCCACAGCCTGCCTCAATTAGCAGATGGAAAACAGAAGCAGAGCTGTGTGAAGCCATGAAATTTCTGTTTCTAAACCATGCAGGGAGCCTACACAGATTCAGAAATCTCTCTTGCCCTTCAAGGATTGTGGGGGACAGAGCTGTTGTGTTCATCTGCACTCTCCTTGCTGGCACATTAATTATTCCCGAAAGCAGCACACCTGGGAAGGGCAGCTACTGGGAGCACATTGTCTGATGGACTGCTGCCGTTGTGTAGGGCATTTCTACACCTTGGCTTGCATATTCCTGGGAACCGAACAGAAACTTTCCATGGCATAGCAACTGGCCATTATGCCAGACTTACTGTGTAGATGCTTTTCAGGACATCTTCATTGTGGATGCCATTCAGACTGGGAGTAATGGGACACAGATGTCCAACACATCTGGAGAACACCAGTTTGGAAGAGTCTCTCCTAGGGAAGTTTTTTCTTTAGTGATCCCTGTTCTACTTCATTGTCCATCTTGTAGTTCCATTGCCCATTTCTTCCCTATTGCTTTTCTTCTAGCATAGCCAGAAAAATCAACAGCATCTTTCTATAGTACTTCAAACCAGCCTGGAACCTGCATTAGACCAGGAGGTTGGGGAGAAAGAAGTCACTCAGATGTTTGCTCATGCATCCTCCCACTCAGCTCTGGGACCTGCTGGCCAGATCTCAGATTGATCTATGGCAGGATTGTGTTTGGGGCGGGGGATGTTGGCTGGGCTATGTGGGGGTCAAATTTAGGTCCTAAGTTTGTAAACAAAGTTGCCTGGTTGCTAACCTGGTGACATCTTTACCAAGGTTCTGGCCCTCAATTCTGCTTCTCCCTCTCACATTTTTGTTCTCCTCCTGCAGACCTTGAAATGATCTCATTTTTGGTTTATTGCTGCTAGATATTCTCAGTTCATTTGAAGCTGCTGCAAAGACACTCAGTGGGATAGAATCACACCTGCCACAGTCTGTATACTGGTTCCTCATCACTGCCATTACCTTTCCTGGATTTGCTCTTTCTTTATCCTACTTTTTGACCTTACAGGTGCAGATAATTTTGTTGCCTATAATGTGGTACTCCACATCACCAATGGTCTGGTGTGAATAGTATGTTCAGCAGGCTTGGGAAAGCTGTTACATCCCCTGAAGCTGTTGTCCAATCTTATTTCCCTTCTTTAACTTTTCATTTTGTCTCAAACTCTCCAAGGAGCATGGTTTTTCATACAACTCATGAGAAGGGGAAGGAGGACATTGCTCCTCTCATGTCCCATGTAGAGGCAATGAACATGAGAGATTACTCGATTTATCTTGATAGTGCTGAGCTGCTTTGAGATATAACTAGATGAGAGGAGGGCTGGAGGCCATGGATGGGAAGGAACTGGATTTGACATGGACCTCTTTTGCAACCACGACAACAGTGTAATATTCCCACATACCATGAGGGTATATGAATACTAAAACCATGTGGGCCACACAGGCCTTTTCACTCATGTGGTCTCCTCCTTCGTGGCAGGGTGCTGATTGCATGAAGGGAAGAATGTGTCTTCTTTGCCAAAGGTTTAGCGGCACACCAAGCTGCCACAAGTTGGGGCCTCAGTGTGGGATGCCTGCTTCTGAACTCGTGCTATTAAAATGGATCAAACATAGAAAGCAAGTCAGACCACTGGTCCATCTGGCCCAGATAGGTTAGCACTGACTGCCAGTGGTTTGTCAGGATTGAACTTGGGGCCTTCAGCATGCAAGACATGTCTTGGCATTGAGCTGTGGTTTCCCATCCCTCCTGCTCATATGATGCTACTACTTATTGTTAAGAATATAAAACCTGACACTTCCCTCTTCAGCCTTCTTGCTAAATAATATGAAAGTTGTAAGTTATCGCATTGCAAATACATTGTGAATTGAAAACTCAAGGACCTCTGTCTGGCTCAGACTTATAGCTTTAGATGAGTACAGAGGTTTCCCCACTATGATTCTGGGTATGCTTTTATCTTGACAGTAATGGGTGGTAAATGAATTATATCAACTCATTGCTCCCGGAGTCCAGTCTAATGATGGGAAATCAGCAAATCTAAACCATCTTGTCTGCTGAATTATCTGCTTTCATCTTTGTTGATAGTTTTCAGCCCTTTCAGACTTAAGGTGCACATTTAATCTCAACATTCAACATTGAAGCCACTTCTAATTTTATGTTGGGCTCTCCTGTCAAGGTTTCCCCTCACCTGTCACTGTTGGTTTCTCTCTCTCTCTCTCCTACCCTTGCTTTATCTCTCTAAGATCCTTTAAAAAGTGGAGACTTGTGGTGATGGCTACCATGCAACCCATGAAGTTGGGGTTGCAACTCCATTGAGGGCCCACTCAGCTCAATGACTCTCCTTTGCTGGTGGGTGTTGAAGCAGAGGTTAAGCAGCCATCCGTCAGGAATGTTAGATAGAGAGGTTGGACTGGGTGACTTTCAAGCTTCCAGGGGCCTCAATCCAGTGATGGGTGGGACCAGGGGCAGAAGGGGTTGGCCAATATTACCAGAACGTATTGACTTAAAGTTCTTACTGCCTTAGAGAAGGCATGTAACCATTTTAGAATGGGCTGCTAGGGGAGGAAATTGCACAAAAGCCAGGAAACTGCCAAAATTTAGGGAAAGTGGTATGGTATTTGGGAGAAAATTAGTGTGCTGCATTGGGATTCTCAAAGAGCACTTGGTTTGAGGACACTTCTGCCCTATATGATACCTTCTCTCTTCTAAGTGAGGCCTGTTTCAGATATAATCATCGTTTTCCTTTATATGATTGACCTTGTAGTATAAACATTCTGTACTAAGTAGCCCAAATGTGACAGGGAACTGTGATTTGTTAAAAGTGGGTGCTTGTGGTAATTTTGCAGCCAGAAAAGGAAAAGGGGGAATATAACAGGAAACCACTAGCCTGAGCACCTGAAATGGTCTGAAGCTAACTGAAATATTGGGGTGGCCATGTAGGCCATGAGTAAGGCAGAGCTGCAAAAGTGTGGCCGTTCCCAGAGAGAACACTTGCTTTTTAGTGCCAGAATGCCTGACATCTCCTGGGTCACACAGCCAATCCTCAGCTCCTATGCTTATCACTGCTAATCCAGTTAGAAAGCTAGGGCCAGCATAATCAATAGAAACAGGAATGTAAACCCTTAAGCCAACTGGTACCTCTTCCTTAAAGTTATTTTCTCCTCCTCTTTCAATGTGGTGCTCCAGCACTAAATCCATCATGGGGACATTGCTGTCTGGACATAGCTCTAGAGTATGGAGATGATGAGCACGGCATGCCAGACTTGGATGCTTCTCAGCAGGGTTGCATGGCAGGCCCAGAAACTTTCCTGTGAGTAATGAGGAAATTGCTGGATCCATTTTGCTGATTTGAGCTGTCCGCCTAGATTCTCTGTCTTCTCCATTAAAAAAATAGGAAGGCCTCTGTGGGTGATTAATGTTACTGAATCCTAGCCAAGCAGTACCTGCTGCCAGGACTGTGCATACCCAAGTCCCTTCTTGTTGCTTGTGCCCTTCTATACCTACGAGAGCCCATTGAAGGCCAGCCCAGCGTTCAGGAGCCAGGGCAAGATATTGTAAGTTCTGGATTTGGTTGGTTTTGGCTGACATGAAGGCACTTCCAACAACTTGAGGCCATTCCCAACAAATTGCAAAAGAGACTAAAGTATGATTAATAAACTCTCATCAATGTATTACTTGGGCTTTTGAAGTTGGCATTCCCACGGCTCTCCAAAAGCTGTAGTCAGATTAATTACCCCTGCCAAGGAATAACTTGTAGTTCAGAATTGCTTCCCTCTCAAGAACCAAGCATCTGGGTTGAATAGCCTTCTCTGTGCCTATCTCTGGGCACAAAATGAATTTCAAGGTTTGCAGAGAGTCCCTGTATAGTGATTTAAATCAACAGACCTTGGAAGATGGAGTGAGTTTCACCATCTGTGCTCTGCAGAATCCTGTGTAAAGCAGCCATCTGCAGCCTGGAACCCCCCAGGTATGTTGGGCTGCAGCTTCCATAATTCCTAGTGGCCATGCTGGCTGGGAACTATGGGAATTGCAGTGCAGCACATATATACAGCATGAGGTTGGAGAAGCTGCCATGAAAGATCTCTGTGCTGAGGGGTGATTGTTTTAAATATTTCTGTGTTCCTCTGCTGACTGAGTAGTCATCCTTGTAATTTGGACTATAATGAGTTCACAGGACTGAAACCTTCTGAGACTTGCTGGCACTAGCTGAGAATTTCTAGCTATTAAGTTTTCCTTTTTCATTTAGAATCAGTAGAATCTCTGGATTGTATCCATTTTCTTCTTGTAGCTTCTTTTTCTATAGGGCTTCAGTCCCTCTAGTTGGATATGGTTGCTTCTCTGTTTCTTCCTAGATTGGGGGGTTGGGGTGGGTACTGGTGTCCCCCCTCAACAGTGTCCAGATTTTCACATTTTGCAGAAGTTCAAACTAAATCCTATGCCATTAGGAATCAGAGCATTGGGCATTTTTAATATATCAAAATTAACTGGGGCTGAATAAGAGAGTGGCCAAATAAAAGCCAAAATGCTGGCTTTTCTTTTCAGAAAGTAGACGATGATGATGAAACAAGACTGTCTGTGTAGTTCACAACAATATGCAAAAGCAGGCTATACATACAATATCATACTTAACATAAATAATTTTAAAAACAATTCGAGCACAAATTAGACCTGTTAATTAGACCTGTTATCATGCCATTAAAACATACCTAGAAGAAAGCAGGCAGTCTTAACATGGCACTGAAATGATGGCAGTTTCACTATATAAAAAGATTTCGATAACTCATACTAATCCAGGATTAAAATAGTAGTAATTGAGAAATTATCCATGTTGCTGTTTGTTGACACATCTAACTTGGAGAAAATGGAAAAGAAAACATAAGAAACTGCATTACATGGGGTCAGTTTACTTGTCCACCTTACCCAGTATCGTTGACATTAACAAGCACTGCTTCTTTGAGGCATCACACAGGAATTTTCCATGCTCTGACAGGGGATGCCAAGGACTGAACCAAAAACACTGTGCACGGAAAGCCCTGTACTACCAGTGAGCCATTATCCTTCTGTAGGAGAAATGGGAGATACATGTCAAAGACAGTGGCTTCTATGAATCATGTTAATGTGAAAAAACTTTGCCATCTCCCAGGTTTGAGAAAAGGGTTAGCAAAGATAGCTTTGACTCATCCACTGAGAGTAACAGCAATGGAAGCCATTCTCTTCCCCACCTCTATCTCTCTATTAATCCCCTCTCTCATCTACCTTTGCATCACCTTGCTGGGAGAAACTGCACTTGAACCAAATTCTGGCCTGTTTTGCAGAAGAAATTTATGGGGGGGGGGGGGGTAAGAAGCCACAGGCCAACTATTCCTAGTTTGGTGTCCTCCAGATGTTTTGAACTTCAACTCCCGGAAGCCCTAGCTGTTATGACCAATGGTCAAGATTCCAGGACAAACATCTGGTGGGGCTCCAGGTTGGAGAAGTCCCTAACCAGACTATCAAGAGATTCCCTAACAAAGTTAGGGAAAGCTTTGTTAGGTGGACAGCTGCCTCAGACAACAAATGCTGGGGCTGGGAGCAGCGGTGCAGGGCTGTGGGATAAGAGCTGAGTGTGCCACCTGGTCTGTTCTGCTGGACTTCTGCCTTTGGGTGCAATGCAGAATCCTGCTGCATTACCAGTGCCAAAGCACTGAGATTTGGCTGGCTGCCTGTCTGGCTGCTGTATATGGCTGGTGGCCGTTTTGCCCTTTGCCTCAGGTAGTGGAAGACCTCAGACAAGCTGTTTTCCCTGGGCATGTCCTCTCTTACCACATGGTAAAACAATTTATGGACTCATGCCACAGGTGAGAGGCACATAGAAAACTAAGGAAAAGCATTCTGTTCTAGTTATCTCTGTGCAAGGAGTTCTGTTCCATTTTTGAAAAAAGTGGGAGAGCTTTCCATTGGGTGGTTTCTTCACCCGTGGCTGCAAATGTCCAGGCCCAGAACAATTCTACTGCATGATCAGCTCTTTGTCTGAAACCTTATATTATGCCAGAAAGGCTTGTATCCTTGCTTACTCCCCGTTCCCATTGTATCCGGAATAATGTCAATCATGGTTTTTCTAGGATATGTCTCAGCGGAGCAGCAACGGCACTTGTGGGTTAGGAGGCAGGGCTGCTACACCTGGCCTCTTCTCTGCTAAGTGCCTCACATTTAGTCAGCTCATCCACTGTGGATGTGGTTGTGTTTGGTATGAACATGTGTTCAGTTCAGTTCCCTGTCTTTAAAGAAAAAGTACCAGAAATGTTTGCTTGTTTTTAACTCGTGGATCTGTTGTATTCGCCCTTTTCCTTGATTGTATAAAACAAGGCTTATAGCCTGCATATAGTTGTGAGTTAGCTACTGCCAAAGTA
The DNA here is from genome assembly GCF_004798865.1 of Varanus komodoensis. NCBI lineage: Eukaryota > Metazoa > Chordata > Lepidosauria > Squamata > Varanidae > Varanus > Varanus komodoensis. The sequence continues at coordinate 127,820,009 of NW_025335268.1, forward strand.
CTTTTTTAACACATGCATATATATATATCTTAAATCTTTTAGAAACAATAGTTGTGCTGATCAATGAGTAGGGACAAAAATTCAAAATGCCTTCTTTGGACCGACCAACCAAAAGTCATTAAAAATGTGCAAGTTTTTGAGTTCTCTAGAACGCTTCATCAGGCTTGCATGCAGACTTCTGAGTTCTGTACAACTCATCATCATTATCTAATCAAGCTCAGCTATGGATTTTTTAAAATACCCTTTAGCTGGCTTTCAGGAGATTGGAATGAGCTTATTATGTGTCCATATCTGATCATGTTTGTTTTGTAACTGTTCCCTCCGAGAACAACAACATATATATTATGTGCAATTTGGGAGATTTTATGACCAAGGATGTATTTTCTAATGCTGACAAAGGACAGAAAGAAGGAAGGAAGGAAGGATAAATTCCACTTTCTTTGTAACAAATTAATGTCCAGGCAGACTCCAGGGACAAACTGCTAAAAGCAGCTGCACTTAATATGAATCCTCTATAATTCCCAGAATTTCAGCTCTAATGCTTTCTATGCACTAGTGTCTTACAGTAGTCCTAGTACACATGAAAAATACCATTGTCTCTTGCATATGACACTGACCATGCAGCCCCCTTCCCCTCTAATAGGATGTCATTGCTCCAGTGTGTTCTCTTTTCTGCACACTACAGCAGGTGAATGTATTGCCATTGACTGTGCTTGTAATCCATAGTGTATTATGATGTCCAAGCAAAACCCTAGTTGTCAGCTTGAAGTTGGAGCCATCACATTGCCTTTCATCCTCAACTGGCAGACAGTACTAAATATATTATACCAGGAGCAGTAGGAAAGATGTACAGATGTTTTGGACACGAACATCACAAAAACTCTGGAGGCATGGCAAATAGTCAAGAATACAGGAAAATGATGTCCAAAATATCTGGAGAGTTACATTTTACCTGTCCTGTGTTACAAATCGTAATTCTACCATTAGAATTTCTTGCAGGTGAGTGAGTAGTGGTGGAGGCATAAGGGACTTCTGCAAGCACAGAGACATAACCCTGTCCTTCCTTTACTGCTCTGCTGATGGACTAGTACCTTGCATTTCCATTCTTTCTGCATGAAAGGGAGCTCTCTACTTTGTGGCCACCATAAAATTGCAGACCTACTAGCCTCTTAGCAAGTTAGTAAAACATGAACTAAAGTAACTTTTGCAGGGTTAATTACAAGATTATGTATTGATGTTGGAGGGATGGAGTTCACAATTCTGGTTTTACAGCATGTTACCTTGTCCTGTGGTAGAGAATGTAATGTAAAACACATTTTTGGTGCTCTGACCTGGGAAACTGGGAACTATCATTGTGTATTCGTAAAACTAGGCATGTTCTCATGCCCTGTCTTTGTTATCCCTGTGTCACTTTCAGCCATTATACTTTCCTAACAACAACAACAACAACAACAACACATTCATTTGGTGAGGTTGGTTTTTCACGCCCCAAGGAGTTTGTTTTTCTTACTTAGTGATTAATTCGCTGTTTGTTTCTTTGTATGTGATGTTATGTTGCAGTTCTGGTACAGTATGGATGTAGAATACTAGTTGAAAGGGCCATTACGGATCACCTAGTACAGGCCCCTGCAGATAAAGGAAATCAAGAGCTCAATTAAAGAGGCTGTCTCTGACCAAACAGCCCAACAGACCACAAACCAATAGCTGAGGACACACTGAGGCAACAAAACATACGTATGTGGGATATAAGAACTTAGGGAAAACAAGGAAACAAAGACAAATGTATTGTTATTTTTATATGTAGCCATAGTACAACCAATAAACAGTAGCATATTGTCTGTATTTCTAAACATTCCCTAACCTGGTACCCTCTGGATATATCAGACTTATTTCTATCATCATCGGGAGGGCACTAGGTTAGGAAGGCTATTGTCAATACTAATTTACCCTTCTGCTTTTGCAGTTCCTAAAAGCTTTCCAAGACATTAATGATTTTTTTAGCAGTGCTTCCGGGAACTAGAGCAGGACTGCAGTGACAACTGCTACGCCATGGGGCATGCTTGGCAAAAAATCATCTCTCTCTGCAATTGTTGACAGTTTCAAGTATCTCTTATGGAGCGAATGATCGCTATCATCACATGAGATACCCATTAACCCCTTTTAGGAGAGATGCAGGCATATGAAAAACATGGACCACTACAAAAATAGTAAAAATCCCAATAGGTTTGATAATGTTGAATATGGTACAAGATAATCCAAAAGTGCTTTAACACCAAAGTCATCTTTGGTGGCCCAGTAACTTAAGAACACATCTGTAAAAAGCAATATATTAAACAAACAAGCAGCAATACAGTCACCAGTTTGGCTTTCTATGCACTACTCCAATGGAGAAAGACTAAATAATTCTCTTCAAACCTCTGTTATGTGGTCATCCTAAATAGACTAAACATTTTCAAATTCCGCTGATCTGAATCATGCATGTGCATCTCTGTTATCTGTATACTTATGGGGGTGGGGGAACTATTGTTCTAAAGGAACCTCTGCACAGTATTCATTCAATTTGTTAATCTCTTTCTGGTTAATCATGAGCAGAGGCCACATGCATGACTGGGAGGGTAACCTATTTGGCTTATTTAATGGAGACTCACTGCACACTTCATTGGAATCTGGTTATAGCTTCATTGGCAAACTTGCCTAGTCTGAAAACTGTTGTGGAAAAGTAGACCATCCAAGCTGTGAAGATAAGAGCCAGAAAATGCATTTGTATGAAATACTGACGTTTCTTGAAAGACCAGTTCCCTGGAGAGCACCAGCACTAATGTTTCTCCTTCCTGGGAGCATTAACCAAATTATCTCAGTGAAGAAAATCCATCTGGAGAAGCTTTAATTAGTTATAAACATTAAAGGATTGTGAAACAGGAAGTGATAGGAACTCCTTTCCAGTCCTTTCCAGTAAATTCCAGGTGGTAAAATTCACATGTGTATAGCCACCAGTGTGGAATTCCTTGCAAAAAAAAATCAATCCAATGGATGATTGGACTTGTTAGTTTCCAAAATATGATCACCAAATCATACAAGTATGAAATCAGTTTATATATCACTTTGTATGATCAGGTTAACACGTGCATAATGCTATTCTGTTCACAAAAAGGGGTCAGAGTTTAAGCAGGGGAGGACTGGCGGAAAAGAACAGGCTCCTCTTTAAAGTTGAGTGCATTACATACCTCTAGTGCTGACCTGCTTGTTCCTGTTAATGTTACTGGAGTGGGACCCAGTGTCCCTTCCCGGGATGTCTCTGTTTGTTTGATTTCTGGAAAGTGGGGCAGAAGAGAGCCTTGGGAAATTGTTCATATGTCTTCACTGAACATGCCTCATCTTTAGGAAAGAGGTAGGGAACATGCTTCTGTAACGTGTGTATAAAAACAGGATCCATATAAGAGACAGCTTTCTGAACAACAGCTGACAGCACTGTGCTTGCATTACTGGGGTTTATACAGCCCCAGAAAAATTAGTATACAAGCCTTTCTTTCCAGACAGTATATGTGTTCCATTCTCACTTTCCCCACAGTGTTGACTTTAAATGATTTCTCATGTCAACCAAAAGAAAAGGGGGAAAATCAAAGTGACACAATATACCCAGGAGTGAATATCACTAATGGTATATAGAGGTTGGAGCAAAGAAATTGTGTGTGCATTCTCATGCTCTTTCTCTCTCGCGCTTTCTGAAAGTCCCTCCCAGGGAAGACTGCTTAATATCAAAACATAAGAGCCCTGCTGGATCCGTGGAAAGACCTTTCTAGTCTAGCATTCTGTTTCTAGGATGGGCTGCCAGATGATAATGGGAAAACCCAAATTAAGGGCAATAGCCTTCACATGATGTTTTTTCTGAAGAACAAATATTGAAGCATTGATTGCTTTTGACAGTGATAGTAATATATACCTGTCATGACTATACCTAATAGCATTTGATAGTCTTTCCATGATTTTGTTTGCTTTTAAAACTGTCAAAATTGGTGGCCATTAGTACCTCTCATTGTAGTGAATTATGCGCTTTTTAGCTTTGTTACTTCATGGAAAAGCTGGCTTTTCTTGAAGCTTCCCATTCACCCGCTGGTCCCTGGCAACGCCTGAAAAATCCAGTCAGGTATGTGTTCCAACTCTGCTTCTGGACCAGCCAGACGTTCTGGACTTAGAAAGGGCCAGCTTAGAAAATACCACTGCAGTATTAGCAAAAGCCCTTGGCTGATTACTGTCTCGGTCTTTCCTTTCTGTGGATCTGGTATCCATCTGCTCTCTTTTTTCCTTAAATACCTAAGAAAACACAGCAATTAGCATTGGGCAGTGACCAGTCTGTTTTCTCCCTTTGTAGGGACTGTGTTTTTTATGTTTCCCATTCACTCTGAAATACTTATTCCTGGATAAAAACAACCCTTCTCTCTCTGCACATCTCTGTGCACAAGATTCTTTCTTCCCTTTCTCTTTCCTCCACCAGACAAGGAAGGGAGAGAGATAAGCCACCAGTCAGAGAATTTGGCAAGTTTTCCCCAGCTCCTGCTGGGAGCCCTAGCAGCATCCCACATGCCAAAGAAAGAGGCATCCAGATTGTTACTATGCAGGGGTATTCGTCTGACCTTTCCTGCTCAAGCAAAGCATTGTGGGAGCTGCCAGAACTCTTGCACTGATTGCCTTAAGCAGAAGGTGGACATTTCAGCAGCTATTACATAGGAAAGCCTTAAAGAACCACAGAGAATGAATCTGTATAGCAATAAGCTGCAGGGGGCTTGATGGTTAGTGCTGTGGGAAGGTGCGCAAGAGGTGTAGCATTTCTTTCTCTGCCACAGCTTTATTTTTATAACCTTGAGGGAGTCATTTGCTGTATCAATAGGCATCATATCTAGCTAGCAACATGTGGCCATTCCTTGGGCTTGGATTCCTTGGTGGCATCACTGAATGAAAACTCTGTATCATAGTGGTTTGTGGTTTGGACAGGGGAAACCAGGGTAGAACCCTTGGGACATTCACCAACTTTCAGCTTAGCCCCCCTTTTAGGGCCATTGTGAGTGGAAGGAATAATCAGATACAACTGCTCTGACCAGTTTGGTAGAAGGGCAGAATAAAAACATGAAAGTATTAAGTTTCTCTGTAGTCGTTACATAGGCAAACTGTATATTGATCATGTGTTGTATTAATGCACAATGTCTGTTAGCCATGTCCTTAAGAAATATCCTGATCCTTTCAAATATCTGCTCGAGGTAGTTTCATCATTTGGCTTGTATCTGCTGAAATAGCTGATGCAAATATTTCAGCCATTGGAAGGATTTAGGAGCCTCTTGTCAAGGTGCTCACCACTGTGAGTGGTTTACAGGTTGTCTCGTGTCTATAGAAGGAGTCGGCAGGCTTTGCATTATCCTGGCAGTCTGAAAATTCCAGCGAAGCAAAGCTATAATGTAAAGTCACATCAGGAGAAACTTTGAAAAGGAGCATGTTCCCCTTCCTCACATTTGTAGACATTTATTTTATTTTCTGAGTGCATTCTCTCCCCACACCCCTCCATCCTGCCAAGATAATCCTGCCAATACTCCAGTGCATAGGTGGGCAGACTTCAGGCTTGTCTAATCTACTACGTTTTTTTCAAGAATCCCAAGGTCTACCAAACAGAACATTAACAGAATGCCTCTGAGCACATTCGGAATCAAGGAAATTATTTCAGTACTGATCTCAGTTCTTTCTTACAGAAGCCTGCTTTGTAGGGTTTCAGTTAGGGTAATGCCAGCTTCTTTTCAGCAACCTAATTCAGTTTGAATTTCTTTAGTTTTTTTGTTGTTAGACACTTGGGAATCAGAAGGCCTTTTCTGTACCGTAGAGTGCGCTGAAATTTACCATTTAGTTCAGATCTGCCTTTGGCCCATGTGGAGGGAATCCTCTTGTCTGTGGACTGCTTTACCCATGAAAGCTGCTTCTTTTGAGGCAGTGGTGTCAAATGTCTCTGTTGCTTAACACATACTATGAATTTTCACAACATCTGTGTGTGTGTACCCAGTGGGAACCTACAGTTGTCAGTGGCTCCCCATTGCATGCATGCATAGGAAAACAAATAACGTTTGTGTTCTCCAAGATGCAATATGCAGAATAGTTTCCCACCCAGAAGTTCCTTTTGTGCAGGAAAAACCTCATTTATGTGAAGTGGCCTTGAGACACCAGAATAATGGAAATGCAGTCATTAGAAGAAGAAATAAAATGAAACAAATGACTTTTCATTTCCTCAGGACCTTGTCATTTCTTGTTACAATTTTGTTTTCTTTGTAGTTTATTCCAAAGTACATTTGCAAACACTTTTTCATAGAAGAAAGTTTAAAATCTGAAATGCCAATAGGAAGAAATAAAATTATATCAAAAAGGGAACACTTGTCAGTTTTTATCTTGTCACAACTCTTTAAAAATAACTTTGACAGATTACTTATAAAGCACAAACACTGTGTGAGAGAGAAAGAGAAAGAGAAAGTGAAAGAGAATGAGAAAGAGGCAGTGGCAGTGGCAGTGGCAGAGATGGACAGACCAAAATGTAAGTTTCTTCGATCATGTCTGCCAATTTGTGAGGAAAAGTTCATTTTCACTGAACTTCTGTTAGCAGGAGCAAAACTAGAAATGTCTTGTCTGAGAAACCTCCACTGATCCATCACCCTGGAGAATGATATGCTCACGCTATGGAAACAAATGCATGGAAAGTCAGACATTGCTGCTGCAGCTTGTTGACTCATGCTTATTTCCAAAAGGCTGTGGGGAAGAGATATGTGCTGAATTGAGTGGCATAAATGTATTAGATTCCTAAAAACCACCAACATATTTTAAGATCCTATGAGACATAGTCACCTGATGATTCTCCAGCCCTTGTGACAAGTGAATACATCAAATGCTGATGGATATAATGTATTCACTGTCTTGATATTTCCTGCCTGGCGAGTGACAGGGTGGTGTGTTGGGGCTGAAAAGCCTCAGATCCATCACAAAACTGAGCTGTCTCCACATTTGCAAGGGTGCAGGGCAGAGGCCATGTCTGCTTGAGGATGAGGATCATTTCTCTGTCACTGAACAGTATCTGCTTTGGGGTGAAAATGGGTTTTCAGTGTTGCATGACAAAGAACCAATATGCTATAGTGACTTCAAATCTTGAACTAGGAAACTTGGGGTCAAATCCCTGTTCAACCCTGAAGCTCATTGGATGTCCTTGGGCCTGCGAGAAGCTGTCGACCCAAGGTCCTTGCAGGCCCTGTGATGTTAAAACGCTGCCCTGAGCTATTTGTAGGGTAACATCAAACTTGTACTTGGCATGCTCTGGTCTCAACAACAACAACCAAAGCTCTTAATTCCACATATACTGTTTGTTTAATAAAGAAGGATGAGTATCACAAACAAGTGGTTCAAAGTCATGTTTAATGTGACATCTGGTTTGCTGCATAACTAAGTGCATAAGCTGAAGAGGGGCGTGCGTGCGTGCGTGTTGAGAGAGAGCACATGCTAGGGCCAAACAACAGGTACATTAATTGTGTAGCCCAAGAATGCAATTGAGCATTAACTTTATTAACTCTCCTGTAAGTATGCATTGCCTGATTCAGATTATGACCGTCATGTACTAAGAATGGGGAGATTTAACTTGCTTCCATTATTTTTTCCTGAAAAATCTTCTCTCCTTGAGAAGGTGTTGAAAAAGAAAAAGGAGCCCATTGAGACCAAGTGTTGTGGCAATGACAGCGCAAGGAGAAGGTTTAATCTTCAACTCCCAGTGCACAGTGATCCCAAATTGAATCAGGGCTGATCATGCTTACACTAGAGTAAATATACTAGTCTTTAGCTATGAGATCAGTACATAGTTTGGCTCAGGGAGATTGTGAGGGGAGATGTGTTTATTATATGTTTCAGAATATTTGAGTGCATAACTGCATTGGTTGGTTTCATGTCAAGTTAAAATTAGCAAAATATGCCCCTGAAAAGTTCTCCCCATACATATATCCCTTTCTTGTGACATGCTGCAAGCAATAGCATAGCCGTTCCAGCTCAGTTCTAAAGGCGCCACAGCAGCACCGTGCTGGCAGCTGCCTTCTGTCTCTAGTTGTGAGCAAAAGATGGACCGGCAGGTAAGCAACTCCGTTTTATAGTCCAGTTGCTGCTCTGTAAGAGGTAGCTGTTGTGAGACACTACAAAGGGGTGTGAAGGTACATGTTCCTGCGGTTTGACTACATATGAAGATGAGGCCAATGAGGTGAAAAAGTCAGTTCTTCCATCCTCTAGTCTCCTTTCTTTTCTTGTGTGCAGAGAAAATTTCTTATTTAAGAGTCTGTATGAGAAATGGCAACTGTGAAATTGGTTCGGTTCAGTTTACTTGCTGGCTTGCCACTTTTTCCACCTATTAATCTGGTCAATTGCTGAATGAAAAAAAATTGAAGAAAGTCTTTGTATCCAAATCCTTATTTCTTCTTTCTCCCTGTTTCCTGCTTGAGATGTATCTTGGATCCCAACTTCAAAGCTGCAAAGATATCTTTGTGTGTATGTTGTTCAAGAGTGGAAGTGGCCGGGGTGGTGCAAATAGTATCTTCTGTGCAAATAGTATCAAATGGAAATGCATAGCTGGGCCTCTTGTGCCATTCCTGGAATGGACATTATTCCATGGTAAAAATCATCACAATCACATTACATTTATAATGTGTTCTCCTTCTTGCAAGGAATCCAAAGCAGCTTGCAAGATTCCCTTTCTTGCCATCCCTGTAAGGTAGTTTGGACTGAGAGTGGCCCAGGTCACTCACTGAGCTTAATGACCAAATGAGAACTGGAGTTCTCACAGGTCTCCAGTTCAGCAGTCTCACCACAATACCACACTGGCTCTAAGTGGGAAAGTTGAATTCTTTTGCCTGATTAATTTGTCAAACAGAGAGATCATGAGCCTCTTTTTTGCATTCTTGAACACATGTGCTAGTCCCAGAAACAGAAAAAGATAAAATCCTTTCCTTCGTTAGAGTGCAGGTTTCTCCAACCTGGAGACCTCCACATGCATTGGATTGGAATCATGGGAGTTGTAGAGGGTATCAAATTGAAGAATTCTGTTACAGTGTTGTCAGAGAAAGGAGATGGGAACCTACTTAACAGTGAGTAAAGAAGAAAGGGGGCAGTGGTCTGTAGTAGTTTTGCATTTACAACAATTCTTGTTCCATTATTAAAATTAATTATGCAAACAAAGTGATTTGCATTTACATTCACTTAATTTATTCTGTATTCAAGTTATCTAAAAAAAATAGATTCTCCCCACCTCAAGATTTAAGTGACAGTGTTATAGTAGGATGTGGCTGGGAGAGAAGGTGGCTTTAAACAGCTGTAAAAAATGTGCCCAGAAAAACCAAAGAAGACAGCTGCAGAGATCACAACCAATCTGTGCAGCTGTCTTTTAGTGGTGTTGGTTTTTGGTTTTAAATATATTGTAAACTGAAATGGAGAAGAAGGATATGATTAGAGGTACTCCGGGATATAAGCCATCAGGCATTCTTCCCAGGCCAATCCAAGAGCGACTTCAGATACTATCTACGCTTTTGCACAGTGATGGCGACTGGAAATCGGCTGCCACAGCAGCTGAGACTCTCAGTGTACCACATTTTCACAGCAAATGTTAGATTCCATGGCTGCAACATCAGACAAATAGGTATTCTGCCCGAGTTCTCTAAGGCTCACAGCATTAAATAGACTCTAGATCAAGGCAGGGAACATGTGGCCCATGTAGACCCCACCACCAACCCCTTTTCCCCCGGTATGGTCCCAGTCACCCTCTGCTGTCCACTGAATTTTTAAAAAAGAAAAAAGTTGCACTGTGATGGCTGTAGAGTTTCAAAACAGCTGCAAATGTTTGCAAGCTAAACTTGGCCCTCCCTCTCCACACCCTCTCTTTTTGTACCTGGAAAACTTGCGGACCACAAAGGTGTTGACTGAAAAGTGAACATATCCCCCTGACCCCCACCCCAAGTTGCCTGCCTTTGCTCTGGGTGTGTAGTATAAGTGGTTCACCTAGATGTGTTTTGGTTACTGTTCCGTTCACAGGTGCCTTCAGTCTGTTTCATATAATATATTCCTCTTCCCAACATGTATCTGCAGGCAGTTCTTGCTATTAGAATCCTTCATGTATGGGAAGGTGGGAAGTATTTATGTAACATCAGTAATGAAGGTTGTGTAAGATGAAAGAAACTGGGTTTAGAGAGAGGGATCAAAGTAATCAGGCTTTCTTGGCACCCCCGTTTAATTGCCTCTTACTTCCTTACAGGCCTGTCTGGGAACCCTGCAGATCTGGAAAAAAGAAGACAAGCATTTGGCCAAAACTTCATCCCACCGAAAAAGGCCAAAACCTTCCTGCAGTTAGTCTGGGAAGCACTGCAGGATGTCACGTTAATCATCTTGGAAATTGCAGCCATAATCTCCCTGGGCCTGTCTTTCTATCACCCTCCTGGTGGCGACAATGAAAGTGAGTATGCAGCATCGTCTATGGGAGGCAGACCCTGTGGTCAAATAACAGTAGTGCATCCCATTCAATTCCTATACATGTTCCAAAGCGTGTAGATGTTCGATAGCTCCACTGTTCCTGTCCATTTATTGTAGTTTGCCTGCCTGCTCCTGTGTCGGAGATTGTTGATCACAGTGGAACAGATAGTGGGGGCGGACTGTGTCTAGGGGAAAATGTGGAGGAATCCATACTGGGGCTGGGAATCTGAGGGATTCCCTGGGCTCTGCTTCCTGGACTCTGTTGCAACCCTGACTTCGTGTTCCTGGCAGGCACACCCAGTGTTGGTATGGCACTTGCTGGGAATGTGCAAGCAGCATCCCCTTTCCGGGTCAGGTAGAGCAGCTGCTTCTGCAGTCGCACCTGATGCAGAAGATGGTTGTTTGTGCCGGGCCCACCAGGAATGTAGCCCCGTGTGACCACTGCAGAGACCCCCTTTTCCGCCATATGCAGCGGCCTTTGTGCTGCTTCATCTGATGTGAAAGAAGGTTGCTGGTCAATTCCATGACCATTCATGGTCTTCCTCTTAGTTTGACTTCTTTGCAAGATCAGGCCAAAGCATGAGAAGTAGTCCACAAATGCTGGAGGGATAGATTGCAGTGAGTTTTATCCTAACCCTATAAGTCAGACAGACTTGTGCAAGAGTTCTAAACTGAGGCCTTCTCCAAAGCGGAAAGGTCTTTATCCTATTGTGCTAGAATGAATGTGCTACCATGTACATGCAATAGATCCATAGAAGCAAGAGTTTGTGCTCTTAAGTATTGACGGTTGTGGGTGCAGTCTAGGTCAGTCAGTGTAAATCAATGTTCACTGTTAATCTGTGTTGAAGTTTCCCTGGCAGAAAAATGTTAACTTCTCCCTTCTTTATTCCCTTACCTGAAAGATAAAGCGTAGGTATTTTCACCAGATGACTTCCCCAGCTGGCAGCATGACTGTGTTTTCCTGCCTACTTTCTCATTTATTCTCTCACTCCACAACTTAACATAATTGTTCTAAGTGTAATGAAACAGTGAGATACAGTTTGATCCAAGCAGGCATTTCAATTAAAGGAGTTGCTCCTTCAACACATCTAGAAAGCAAGTTACTTGCTTTGACCTGGCCAAGTCCCAGCACTGTTTCATTTTGTTAATTAAAAAAAAAAAAAAATACAGTGTTAGCTTGCTACAAATTTAAGGGTTTTTTTTTTTTATTTCCCTTCTATGATGTTGGGCAACATTTCAAAATCCTAGTATACACAAGTGATGCAAGTGATTCCTATTTAAATAGTAATTAAATATTACCCAAATTACATAATGGTTTCATAGAACAGTGCTGCATGCACTCCCAATGGCAAGGGATTTTCAGGATAATTTAGTGATGGGGCTTGGAGGTCAAGCACCTGACCCTGAAGGAACCCAAGGAAGTTCACAATCCAGATTAGGGAGTCTCGTGGTTCCTATTAGGCCTTGTGCCAGGGGCTCTTCACTCCTAAGAGCATAAGTAAATACATTGTACTCAGGATACTAATGCAAGTATGTTTGGTGCATGCTTGGAAGTATCAGCCTGCTATGCGAGTTTACATTCACCACTGATTCTAAACTAGGCAATGGTACTCTGAGGTTAAGAAATATGTGAGCCTGGGGTTTCTGTTCTTGATGAGCCTATGACAGATGTCTTGCTTACCCACGAATTAGTTCTAGCATCCAATAGTATTTATAGCATCTTGACTTAGCATTGCTTAGGGTTGCCATTTCCTGCAGGCTGATCTGTTAAGGAATGTCAAATTGGGTGAGACCAATAATTAATTCAGTCGCAGCATCCTGTTACTGATGTTGGCTAGACTGAATGCAGCAAAGAGCATCAAGTTTAAAGGGAGTGGAGGAATGGAGATTTACAGTTGTTTGATCGTCCTATCACAGTTGCAGCTTATAATTTCACTCTTGAAGAATCTTCTCCTTTTCCCTGTTGTACTATTATCTTTCACAAACCCCTTGGCCAGGAGTCCCATACATTAATTGCATCTTGCCAAATCAGTTTCTCTTTTTGTGGTCTCTGCATCACACATATAGGCTCTGCGCCTGTGTGGAGCCCTGTTTTGGGAAGATTCTATAGCTAAGTTGTGATTAGCAGGAACTTCTCCCCCCCCGACCCCACCCTGCCATGTGCAAGGTATTATCATAAGTAGCTCATGATACAGAATGAAAATATACATTCCTTGCTCAGTTTTTATGAGCTTTTACACTTTTTGACATTTACATATGTCTGATACACATCTCAACTGACAAGTACTGTTAGATATTTCCTTAAAATGGAAAGTGTGGTTATCTTTGAGAATTTTTCCCTTTCCCCAAGAAGTATTTTTGCCTTTTGTGTTTGCGATTGAATAGAGCAGCTCACAAAATCAAGTTGTTCCCACAGCAGTGACTTTTGGTGTGGGCATTGTTAATATTCCCCCTCATTTCTCCTCCCTAACAGTTCCTAACCTTCCCACTTGCCGTTCTGACTGCTGTGGTGCTTTGGTTACTTCAGCAATGCACAATGATGCCAAAATCTGCTCCTGAGTGGCAATTTAGTGCTCAGTATTCTAAACATCAGTTTCCAGTGTACATTACTTTGCGCTCATTGTACTGAATTTCATTTGACATTTCACTGCAGAGTCATTTAGTTTGTAAGATCATCCCATTTATAGTCTACCTTATCATCCTAAAAGTTTACAACGATGCGATGCCAGGGTTGTGCTTTCTTCTCTTGCCAAATTAATATCATTGTTTGTTTAATGGCTAAATGTAGTAGTATCCAAAGCGTTTATACTGGACTAGTAAATTTTAGAACAGAGTCTGTCTGCTTGATAAATCCAGAAGAATTTATAAGGGATTGGAGCAGTACAATCATAGTTTCAAAAGGTTGTCTTGTATTCTCCCCTAAAATGTGTTTTTATTACTCAAAAATATTGTCACTATGTCTTACTGCCAAATTCCAAATTAGCAGGAGCCATCACTTCCTCAACAGAGTTTTTGTGATTCCAAAAATATCTCATACAGGAATACTTGTTTTTGGAATGGGGCAGAAGGGAACTCTACTGACCTGTGCTTATCAGGGAAACAACTGTTTCCGCTTATTTTGGGGGTTATTTTTGGACTGGCAAAGGTTTGTTACACAAACAGTAGGTCCCATGGGTATAAGGCTCATTGAGGTAGAGAGACCACGTTGGATATTACCTAATGGTTTGGGTTGGCAGGTGAGGTCTCTTGCGTGCTACAATGGGAAATCCAGCTCCAACCCATTTCTTTCCTAAATTCCAAATACAGCCCAAAGATTCTCTTCATTCATGACTCTCACCTAGGCTTCAGTTTGCCCAAATCTACAGATATTTTCTGGATGGAAGACCTCTCCTCCTGTCAAACTACTCTGACAACTTTGACAAAAATTCCTTAGCTAACCGGAGGACAATAGTGGATTCAGGGCATAAGTCTTCCTCTTAAATTCATTTGTTCATTTGGGCATGTGTTCAGATTAGATATTAAATGTGGATGGTAGTAGCACTTCTGGTGTGTTAATCAGTTACAGGTGCCTTCTCTTCACACTTGCTTTGAATGGATCGATATTCCCAAGGGTATCTGTAAACACTGCATTCTTCTGCCTTTTGTCCTATAGTGGGCAAACATCAGATGTAGCCATTTTCTGTTGGTGGTCGTTTTTAACACAAGTCATGCTGCTTTTCCTGCAGTTATAGTCACACTCTAATTGCGAGCTCATAGAAAAGTCTGGGCTGGGAAAAATAGCAATGGTCGTGACCATTGGGAATCATATGTAATAGGGTAGTGTGTCTACAGAGGACTGACAGCATTCCCATATCCTGTGCACAACATCTTTCTCTCCTGTTCTTGGCACTTATTCTTGTCAAGCTAGTCTGCTTCTCCAGTCTTGATCTTAACAAGGCTAAGCAATCCTGCCTTTGAAGAAGGTCTTGTCCTTCCTAGAAACCTTTATATTTGAAGTTATTCTAAAAGTGAACATTTAACACAGTTTGGATCTTCCAGTAATTGCCATTTTGACAAGCTTTGCCCCAGCTTCATCCTGAAGCGCATATCCCACCGTATCCCATACTTTCCTGGCCTGTATGCTGCTTAGCAATTGGTTTGTGTTCCTTCTGGAACAAGCCTTGTGCACATTTTTGTTCGGAGCCTGTGGCCCTGCTTATTTTTCTGGGACTTTCTTGTAAGGTGTAGTCTAAGACTTGATCTTAAATATACTTTTAGCAGGGCTTTGCAGGAACTCTGTGGCTGCTCGGTCAGGTCCTGTGGGTGGACTGTACTAGTTCTCTCCTGACTACTGCAATTTTCCTGATTCCCACCCCACAAGACTGGAGTGACTCACTATCCTACAGTTTCATAAACAACTTTACAGCCTTTAACACATACTACAGCATGGCATTATTTTAGTCATCTTCTGGTTTTTACGGAGATATTATACAGTTAGCAATATTTGCAATTTCATTGTTGAGATTCTTCAACACTTCTGACTGCACCATCTGTTCCTAGTGACTTATCTCTGACTAGCTTATCACTTTGCTCTGAAAAGTCTCATATTGAAACATCAATTTGTGACAGCTCTTCAGATTTATTACCCCAAATGTGCCAGTGTGATTATAATTGCTTAATTGCAGGCCTTATATCTAGAGATCTCTGGGCCCTAAGGAGTCCAAAAGCCCCTAGATAAAATAATCATACCCTGTTATTAAAACTGAATTAGGGAATGTTGAAACTGATATGTTAACCTATTATATATGAGATCTAGAATTATGATGAGTAGCCATATTAGTCAATATGAAGTACAGCAGCAAAGTTTTCTTAGCAAAAGGAAGATAAAGGAAAATCCTTTTTCTGTTGAGTCTCTCTCATAAAGATGTTAAATGCACAGGAGCTGTGGTAACTCTAGATTACCACCACATACTCTCCTGCATATAAAATTTTCACATGTATGCTTCACCTTCCATAACAGTTTTACAACTCAGTCCTATACATGTCTACAGAATCAAGGCTTATTCCTAGCTAGGTGTTTATTAGATTGTACTCTTACACCTGAATAGTAAGAAGCTGGATAGCCATGCATATTCCATGCTGTTTGGGCACAGAATTTGATACTGGGACCAGAATTTAGATCCTGAAAATACTGGCTTTCATCCTCATCATTTTTAAGCCAGTAGGTTTTTTTCCTCTTACTGCTGCAAGGATAGATTTTATTGAAACTGTCTGAGCAGCACTTAATAAAATCTCTGAGGTAGAGGATTTGTATGATCGGGGGAAAGGGCTTCAGTTCCCTGCAGAGTTATTTTTCCCTAAAAGATCAAGAGAAGGCATTTAAGGCTGCAGTCCTGAGTCTGCTTAGTTAACCCCATGGGATTTGGTGAAACTTACTTCTGAGAAGACATGTATAACATTGCATTGTAAACAACACATATATGCAAATTTCCTTACACATATGAAGACTGCAACATTTTGTTTTTCTTATAGAATTGTGCACCGTATCTTTTCAAATAAAAATGTCATATTCCACCATTCTTTAATGTTGTCTCAGGACAGCTAACAATCAGCAATTACAAGATAAAAGCAAACTATCAATAATAAACGAATAAAAAAACACTACAACAGCAGAGGTGATAGCAAAACATGAGACTGTCGCAGTGGCAGAATGAAATGAACCCAAATAGGCATTTTCAAAAGCCTGGACAAATTCTAAAATAAAATAAAAAACTTTGCTTGGGGTTAAACTGAGCATCCCTGGATAGAACCTTCCAGAGGCTGGGTACCCCAGCAAGAAGGTTTGTTCTCCAGTCCACTGAGCTTCCAAGGGCTGTCTGGCACCGGGGGAGGTCCTCTTTAGCACATTTCATCAGCCTTCCCCAATGAAGTGACCTCCAGATGCATAACTCCCATCATTCCCTGCCTGTGTGGTCAGTGAAACTGCATTCCTGGGAATTATAGTCTAATCCATCTGGAGGGGAAGCCTGTACTACTAAGACTGCATATACTAATGGTGAAACAACAACACCTCATACAAACACACAATTTTGCAGATCAATTGTCACCTACAAAAGTGTGTGTATGGGGGTGGCATTTCCAGCTGTTTTTTTTTGGGGGGGGGATGATGGATTTTCCTGAAACTGGGGTGGTGGTAGTTTCCTTTAGGTAATTTTATAAGGTGGCTGGGAGGTTCTCTCCACCCCACTTTGTGCAGTTCCTTTAAAGCAGGGGTCTCAAACTCAATTTACCTGGGGGCAGTCTGGGTGAGGCTGGGCCGCATCAAGTATTCCACCCCTGCGGTGGTGGGGGCCGCTCGTCCTGCGTGGCTCCCGGAGGCCGGCCCGGCGCTTTGAAGGCCGCAGGGCCCCTCCCCCGTGCCCCACCCATCCCGGCAATTGGCCTGCAGGCCGCGAGTTTGAGACCCCTGCTTTAAAGCATCAGAGTAACTCCTTTCAGCAACAGTGAGGTTCTTCCTACAGACTTCTAACTGCTACATCAGATATATTGGTTTATAACTCCCAGAATCCCCCAGCCAGCTTCTGGTAGATTTGGGGAGTTATAGGCCAACCCCACTGGCAGTTTCCAGGAAGGGGAAGGCTGTGCTAAGAACATAGAGCTCTATTGCATGCCCTGTTGAATTTGAAAGGACCAAGTACTCCTCTCTCCACCAACATGCTTCCTTCTTCTTTCAGGGTACATTCTCTTAAGTGATCTCTCAATTCTTAGGACTAGTAGCACAAGGGTCCTGGTTATTCAGGGTGGCTGGAAATGTCACCTGGCTGCAAGAGTTGTGAGCCAGTGTCTTGTGCTTATTAATTAACTTCTGTGCATATGAAATCTACAATCAGATTTAGCCTGTGGCTCTTGATATGTATCCAGCATGGTCCTTGATGTTCAGTAAACTGTTCCTTTTATAGAGCTTACCTTCGCCTGCAAATATGTTTATAATTGCGTCAGCTACTGCCTGCTGTGTGGATGAACCTCCACAGACATTTCAAAAAACTTTACACTAAGCCTTTAGCAGCATCCATCAGGCTCACAGATAAAAGCAAGTTGATCAGAGGATATCTTACCATTCTCTAGAAAGATATTATCTCTGCTGATTGGGGATATAGCAGTAATTCTCTCTTCTGCATGCTATATGATTTTCAGTAATGATCAGTCCAATTTTTCCCTGCATTTACATAACAAAAAGACAGGAAGGGGCTTTTCCCTAGATGCCTTGTTTTGCTACCAGCTCAGCAACAAAGCTGAAAACACTTTGTGGGGATATAAACATCAGCCAGATTATAGGAATCAACATTTCATGCATTTTGCCGTGTCCTTCCCTTACCCTTTACCTTTCCCATGATGTTCTTGAGATGCTGTGCTGGATACCAGACTGTGCTTGAATGTTGAGCCTGCAGAATATCAAAATTCAGACAACCAGGATGATAAGTCAGGCTGCTTCACAGATGGCATTATTTTTCAGCCCCCCTGTGAATAGCAAATAGGCTCAAAATTTTTGCTAATTGAAGCCGTTTAACACAATGCCAGCCAAAGACATATCTAAATGTTTAAAGTTATGCTTATTTCCCTACACTTGTCCTCAACAAATTAGAGATTTACATCTTGAGATGTTGTCCTTTTCCTGAGGCATCACAGATTGCCACAACTAAAAGTGCTATGTTAGTGTTGTAAGAACATGCTCACATTAAAGCTTGAAGGATGCTTTGCATTTGTTAAAGTGACCTCTAGACCAGAAAAGCTGGATTGTGTATAAGATCCAGAGAGAGAATCACCCTGTATGCTTCTGTGAGCCATGGGGATGAGCAAGGGCTACACAGGGCTACACTTTATCCTTCCGTTGTTGAATCCTGCCTCTGGCTTTGGAGGTGCTGCCAGGTATTCCACACTTTTCAAACCCTCTTTCTCTTTATGGGTCAGAAAGTTTCCTTTTACAAATAATAATGATGAAAACACCTAGCCTGGAAGGATGTCCTTCTCTCATGATCCAATGAAGGACACCTACATATCCCATTATCTTCAGAGTCCAGGCAGCTGGAAAATGGTGAGAGGACCTCTTTGGTAGTGATGCTACAGCAATGAGTTCCCTTCTCAAATGAAAGAACAGCTTTCTTTTTAAGTGCCAGCAAAGTTGTATCTGGTTGAACTTTGCTTGAGGCTATGCACTGAAGCTGTTGCTTTGGCTACTGCTATATTTTAGGTTTCTCCTTGGATTTGGTTTAGGGTTTTACTGGCACTAGCCAAGTCCCCCATCACCTGAGCCATAGCTATTATCTCCACTGGGAAATTACAGGTGTGGATTCCTTCCATGGGGATTCCTAAGGTCCCCTGGAAGAACCTAGAACTTTCTGGGCAGGAATCTACACTCCTTTTGTGTGTGGGGGGGCGGGGAGGTTATATTTTAGTTTTAATTCCTGTAGGCTGGCAAGTGCTACTTACAGTGGACAGAAATTATTTTTCTTTTCTAAATAAGCACAGTACCCTGATGGACATTCCACACATGCCTATACTTCTCTCTGAAGTATTCCTAGCTCTGGGAATATGATTGATTGTTTTATGGCATATTGGGGCTTAGGAGGAATTTTTACCAGTCTGAGTTAGCTTGGGGAAGTTTGTGCCTCACCCTGTATCATCTCATTTACATGAATTATCTGGAGCCATTAACTTTACAGGCAGGTGTTACTGTCTTTTGGCAGATATATGGATGGTTTATTTATTTCTCATCCAGCTTAAAGTCAGAGTGGCTTCCCATATAGTAAGAGTATGCACTTTGAAACAGTTGTAAATCTCAAAACTATTCGACAGGAATAACCTGTCTAATGAATCTTAGTCTTAAAGGATGCTAAAACCTTGTCAAACGAGCATGGCCTTGTTTGCTTCCTAAGAGCCAGCGGGCATAAGTACTAGCAAGTCTGTTAAGGAGGGGCTTTCAGAGAACCACAGCCATAATTGGTTCTGCCCTGTAAGAGGCCCTTGCACCCTGACAGCCATTTGGTTCCTTCCAGCCATAGCTGGCTCATGCTTGTGCATTTGCCACTTGAAGAAGACAACATCAAGTGATTTATTCATGTGAGTGAGCCACTGCATGTGTTAAACTACAGATGGCTCCTTCGTGTCTCTGACATCGTTGGACAGTGTTTTCAATGTCAGTTCATACATTCAGCTCAAAAATTAAAGTGCCATACATGTCTACGAGAATAGTCTTCATGGCCGAGGATAATAGGAACAATTGCTTATTGCTGTGGTATGAAAGTATTCATGGAAGGAGGAAAAAGAAGGGGAGTGTTTGGGGGAAGGGGAAGAGGAGGAAGTGCAACAGATTCTGAATGCTCGACTGGTCTTAGGAATCATGTGCTAGTCTGGCCATAGGAGTTAGTATACAATCTTACATTTACTTAGCAGCATTAAGTTGTACTCTGCTAACTGGGGCTTGTTCTCAGGTAAGTGTGCAAGAAATGTACAAAAAATCTTTTATCTCTTATCACTCTGGATTTCTGGCACAATACACCTTGAACACCTCCAAGATGTGCTTTGTTGGTAGTCTAGAGAACATTATGTCACCCCCTGCCTATCACACTGATGGAAAAGAATCGTGTGTTATGCACGTACCTGGAACGTTAATGTTATTTCATTGCATTTTGGTGCTACAAGAAGCGACTCGCAGAGGATGCTTTACAGGTAAGATTGTCACTGAAAACCATTCATTCTCTCCCTCCTTCTCTAATCCCATTGCAGTGTGTGGGGAAGCAAAAGGCAGTGCAGAGGATGAAGGTGAAGCTCAAGCTGGATGGATTGAGGGGGCAGCAATCCTTTTCTCAGTCATTATTGTGGTGCTGGTCACAGCCTTCAATGACTGGAGCAAAGAGAAACAGTTCCGGGGCCTCCAAAGCCGCATTGAACAGGAACAAAAGTTCACAGTCATTCGTAAGGGGCAAGTTATACAGATCCCTGTGGCTGAGATCGTGGTGGGGGACATTGCTCAGATCAAATACGGTGAGTGGTATGCATAGTAACTAGCCTGATTATTTTCTCCTTCCCTGTATTTGTTCTTGCATGGGAGCTTAAAAACAGCCGTGCACATCCTCTGCTTCTGTTTTTCTAAACATCCGTTCCAGAACCCAGCTTCTGCCTTTTTATTTTATCCTGTTTTGAAGCATCTCCACCAGTAGTGCACTGGTATCCATCAGAGAGCCTCACTTGCAAGGATCTGAGGTGGGACTAGTAGGTGTGAGAATGAGAGGAGTGGCACTGCTTTCTTTTGATGCTGGAGATGAGAGAGCCTTCAGTGGGTAGGATGGGAGGATTTTGTGGGGAAATGGCAGGGATAGGGATGTTACAGCAGTGTAACTCTGAAAAGCAGAAGGCTAATGTGCGGTGTAATGTGAGGAATACTGGATTCAAGCAGTATTGTTACATGGGGAGTGTCATAGGACCGACATGGGAAAGTCTAGTGAACATGAGAGCAGCAGTACCAAAACGTGTATGTGAAGAAATGAGCACTATGGACACTTACTCATTTCGTGCTTGGGCAAATGCGATTTCTGAACTAAAAAATAAAAGGTTGAAGATGAAGACTTCAGATTTCTTTAAAAATATGCTGTATCTTGATTATAAGCCTATCTCAAAATGCACACAGCATATTTGTCTGTAAATTTCCTTTCTTCTCTCCCAGTGTTACTCCAGCTCCATAAGTCATCTAATTGCAGAGCTTGCAACCCCCTGTCTTGTGGGTTGGGATCTACCTTTTATTCAGATAGATCTTGGGGCCAAACTAGGTGTTTGCTTAATACATAGCATATAACTTTGAATCTTGTTTTTGCTTTAATTATAGACACAGGTTTCAGTCTTTGCAGGAGGCTTAGCTCTTCCCTTCCTAGTATGATAAGAAAGAGATACCCCCAACACTGTGGGTGCAGCTCTTAGGCAGAAATGTTCCTATTGGTATGGGGTGGAGATAGGGTGTTCTTGTCACATTGGGAAGGGAAAAGATGAGCATTCTCCTGTGCTCTGTTCTCAGTGAGGACTGTGCATTTCCTTGTCTGTATTTAATTAATGCAAAACAGAGCTGTAGCTACAGATTATACTCTAAGCCCAGTGCACAGTTTGGCCTTTGGAAACTGCTAAAGAGTTTAGTGGTGAATAGCTGGAAACCTTGGTGATCTGCTGATTTCTGTTTCGTCAGGTGATTTGTTGCCAGCAGATGGAATCCTGATCCAAGGCAATGATCTGAAAATTGATGAGAGCTCTCTGACTGGGGAGTCAGACCAAGTGAAAAAGTCTCTTGATAAAGATCCCATGTTGCTTTCTGGTAAGTCTGTCAAACTCGCTTGCCAACTTTTAAGCCAGCACATGCTAGGGTAGAAAGTTGAACTCCAGCCCATTTGGTGTTAAGGCGTGGCACTTGGTTAACCTGATGGTATCTGAATGCAGTAATAGCCCAGGGCCTGCTGACAGGCCTAGAGCCTGATCTTCTACTTTAGAGAGATGCACACTTTGAACTGCTGGCATAGCAAGCTTTTGCTGCCTCTTTCAGCCCCAAGTAGCATATGCAATGTGTTCTTAAACATGAATTCAGCTAATAGTCCAACAGAACAGTTCATTTCTGTAGAATCACTGATCCCTCACTTTTGCAGGGAGATTTGGCAAATGAAAAATGCAAGGGGGGTTCAGCAATGTAACTGTCCTCATGTTCTTGTGGGCCTGGTATACAGATGGAACTTTGTGCTTGTACTTCTTTGCACGTGCTGTGCAGCCCCTGTATTGATCTGAATGGACAAACCAGCACACACTGAAGATTCAAGGATGAGTTGGTGCATGCACGAAGCAGTGGAAATCACTTATTCTCGATTTTAAATTGTAATCTGGAAATTAGATTTTATTTCTCTGCTACCGATTGGACTTTTTCTTGAAATTAATTGCACTTTATCCAGTTCATGTGGTTTCTTTTATCAACAATCCTTTTTTTAAACCAGGTACTCATGTGATGGAGGGCTCCGGTCGAATGCTGGTCTCAGCTGTGGGCATCAACTCACAAACTGGAATCATTTTTACTCTTCTTGGTGCTGGAGAAGGGGATGAGGAGAAGAAGGTCAAGAAAGGTAAGAAGGTTCAGGAGCCAGGCTTTCCCATAGAAAGCATCTTCTGAGAGTTCCTTAGTCATATTGTTGTTTGGTTATTAGAGAGAAGCAGATATGCCCCAGCTTGAGTGTCCAAAATGAGATAACTTGAACTTTAGGAGGAGCGGATGTTGGGAGCTTTTGCCTGATGCTGTCAGCTCAAGATTTAGGCAGGCGAACAAAAGATATGGGGTAGAGTTTGGTTTTGTTCCTGTCAGCACTTACTGCCAAAATTGGGGTTTGAAGGTGGGTTTAGCTGTGCATAAGCTAGTTTTAGAAGACACAGCTGTATCCCCCTGAGCCATTGCCTGTGTTAGCATAGACCACTTTTTAAAAGGACAGTGGGAACCTGCAAATAAACGTTGCCATGTGAAATGCTCCCGTGCAGGCTCTCAGCCAACCAGCCACATCCTTTTACAGAATATTCCATTCTGTGCACCTTCCTTGACTTTCAGATTCCCCGACCACATCAGTCAGCATTTTGTGGTCACTGAGCATGTGCAGTCTTCATTGGACTGTATGGGATGTCTTTCACCCTCTTAGGGTTTTTCCTGTGTGTGCGCATGTGTGGGCATATTTCTGCAAACCAAGGAGCTACTGCCGAGCCTGCTGATACTTTAGGTGCATGGATGATGCTGATTTGCCTACAAACCCATGGAGACGAACCCATGGAGGAAAGGTTTTTCAGTGGCTATTTAGTCATGATAGCATTATCCCTCTGAATGCTGGGGTGAAACAAAGGCATGGAGATATTGTTTCCTTGCCACCCTGCTTGTGAACTTCCTGAAAGCATCTGGCTGGATTCTCTTGTTGGACTTTCAGTCTGTTCTAGCCAAATTCTTTCCTCCTTTGCACCCTGAAAGGGAAGCTGACCCATCATAAGGATCATCCACCTCTATAAACCGCACTTTTGAAAGATTTCATTAGTGGATATTTATTCCTCTTATTTATATCAGAAATGACGATGTACCTTACTAAAGTTGGAGATGGAGAGAATAATAGAATGCCTCTGTTCTCCAATGTCCTTAAAGAGTTTGAAAAGAGGTGCCATGTGAAGGAGTTATTCATTTCTTGTGATTTTACCCTAATCTTGGGATAATGGAATAGGTTTCCATGGTCCATTAAACCATGTTATATTAAAAACAGTAATAAAGAATTACTTCTGAAACACTTCTAGTATGCAGAGTTCTTTCCATTGGTCAGCTCATTCATTTCCAGAGCAACACAGTGTACCATCCTTATTCCCATTTTGCAGAATAATATGCTCAAATTGAGTAACAGTTTCCAGAGATGTTAAACATGATCGGAATGGTACATAACAAATCAGCCAGTTTGGACCAAAGCCAGTCCAGCAGCATGCACTGGATTATGCAGCTCCCAGTCATGTAAACTATGCTAAATCACACTGAATTTTGCATAGTAGCTTAGTTTCCAAGTAAGGCTTTATTGTGTTTTCCCTTTCCTCTAAAGACATTGAAAGGAGTATGTTGGTGACTTACTAAAACAGGAAACCTGCCCATGTGACCGATTTACTCATAGTTAGCAGGCGAGCCATAGGTACTTTAAATTCTTTCTGCCAAGCCATTTGTAGATAATCAGAAGTGGCCCATTGATGGAATCTTTGGCATCCTCTGCCCTGAGGCATCCTTAACCTACAGTACTTTTCAGAAGCATTAAAAAGGCTTGAGGCAGAGGAGAGAGTTCTGCTGCTTCCCCTGTAGCTGGATGGAGTCGATCCTGTTTTTCTGGCCACATGGAAGTTGCCTTACAAAAAATAGATACAACTGAAATAGCTGCAGCTACTTTCACTTTAACTAGATTGGCTTTTACTTCTTTCGGGATGCAAAGATGCCTCCTAGGACTCTACAGCATTTCTGCCCATGCAGAACACTGCAGAAATAAAGGTGGCCTATCCTCCTTGATGCTGAAGAATACCCACATGCCTGCAGACTGTGCCAAGCACAGATCACAGTGGGGCACTCCCTAAAGGCTCACAAATGCTTATTGCCGCCCCCATCCTGCTGTGCTCAGCACTGCTGCTGAATTGAGGCAACCGTTTAGTCCAGTGTAGTTAAGTGGAGAGCTCCCCCACCATCCCAGCATAATAAGTAATATATTCAGTTTGTGGCCCAGTTGCATAATGACCGCAGCTAGCAATATTTGCAGCAGGGGTCCCCTTCTCTGAGGGAAATAAGCATTTAATGCACATTTAAAACATAGCATCAATAACAGAATAAATTCCCCTTTTGACTTAGTCTGGCTGTGTAGTTGTGTATGTGTGAATCTCATCAGATTACATAGAATTTATGCACAAGTGTGTGTCAAGGGTGTGAATCATTAAATACCTAATGCAGATTTTTTGGCCCAACAAACTATTTCAAAAAACCCATACTTACAAGTAGAGTAGTGAATGATTGGAAAAAAGGTGATTTTTTTTCCTGACGTATCTTCCAGAGACCATTCTCTACAGCTGACAACTGTCTCTGCTCTTTGTGGGTGCATATTTTATTGTGATCCATGGACTTACATGGCTATTGCATGTATGAATTTTAACTGCCACTTCTGTTTGTTCTGTTTATAAACTGTCCTGTATAAGAGAGCTGGATTCCAAATAAGACTCCCTGGAAGCAGGTCTGGGGAAGCTCTGAACAATTCTTTGTGCAACTTTTGTTCCTAAGGGAGTTGGAAAAGTATTTTATTTGTCATTTGGCATCTACTCTGGAATATAATCTGAGTGACTTGGGGCTTCCAGAAAAATGGAGATGCTCTCGCTAAGAGTATCCCAAACACTTATGCAAATATTTAATTTAGGGAAACTTAATGTAACAGATTTTAAAAATGTCTAGATGTGGACTGAAAGTAGATAGAAATTTAATGATTTGCAGTAGATCAGCAAGGCTTTCTGACTTCCAGCTGTTCAACAATAGCAAAAGCAGAATGATTTTTCCTACCCAAATTAGGTTGCTGAAAAGAAGAATGCTTGGACTAACCAGGAGTGGATATTTATGATAAATGGCTATGAGCTCAGTTCAGTTCTGAAACTGAAAACTAATTCTTAGACTCAGAACATGCTTGGGGATACTGTGCTCTAGAAAACTGTGTTCTGGTTCTGACTTGTGGATTTCAAGATGCTCGGAAAAACAAAAATAAAACCAAATCCACAAGGTTTGACATGCCAAACGTCTGTCCATCCCTGCTCTAGATTAGGAACTCCATTTGGAACTGACACTCCATGATTAACTTTCCCAGCATTACATAAAGTGTTCTGTATATTGCTGGGAGTAAGACCATATATGCATTAGTCCCACAAACCCAGTTTCTTCCACTCTAATTAAGGCTTGATTGCTGCTTCCAATAAGATTTGAAAGGTGGGGGTTTGCAGCAGCACTTAGCTGGGAGGAGCATGAGCAGCACCAGCCCTCTTGCGATGGTCCTCAGCCCAGAGGGCAGCTGGGTCACACGTAGCTTTCCTCCCCTGTCCAGCAACCTGCCCAAGAGAGAGCACTGAGCCCCCGCATACAGGTGTCCTCACCAGCAGAGACATCGATGTCAAGAACCGTGTGCTCAGTGCTCCACCCTTTTTCTCTTTGAACAGGTAAAAAAACCGGAGCCCCCGAAAATCGCAACAAAGGTAACCAGCCTCTCCATCTTTGAACCAGCACCACACTAACTACTGAGCATTCCTCCTTCCTTCTTCCCATGAGTCTGTGCTCTTTGTCGCTACGGCGGGAATCTCGCCTTGTTTGTTCTAGAAGAGGGTGTAATGATTACCATAGTGCTAACCACCCACTCTGTTCTTTCTCTCCATGGGCCTTTCATCCTTGCTGGGAAGGTTTCCATATCCATATCCTGGGTCTGATGCTATGACAGGTTCACACACACACACACACACACACACACACACACACACACACACTTCCTGACCAAGTTTCATAAAAGCACTTTGCTTCGTTAAGCAGGGATAGGCTATCATACAGAAGATCTAAAACAAAAACAAGGGGTTTAAAGGACCTTAAGAAGGCTTTCTTTTCCTACAGTTAAAGCCATGAGCTCATGAGTAACCTGAAATATGACTTCTTATCTTGTGGATGCTGTAATATTGTAACTGGACTAGTAATATATTTTCCCAAATTGCACATATTTATCTTATTCCAAAATCTGACATTTTAAAAACTAAACTAAACTGAAAGATGCCCTGATGGTGGGATCAGCATGTGTAGTCGTTACACTCTGTTCTTCTCATGGCCTTTTGAATCCAAGTGAGTGTCTATTTTCTGATATGTTTCACCCCTGTTCTTTCCAGGCTATGGTGAAGAAGCCCATTTCTGCACCTGTCTGTTTTCCCTCCTGCACCTTCACCTTTCTCTTTCTCTTCCTTTTCTCAGCAGTTTTGAGTTTCCCCTCCTTTTGGTAGGAATTCCTGGGTTATTTTGGGGCTGATCCTTCTCTCCCTGCCCCTCCCAACCCCTACCATGTCCTCAAATCCCAACTGTGCAGATCAGTTGTAAAGCAGCCAGTTTCTCTGAACCTACATGACTTTGAGAAGAGAGGACCATCTCATGTTGCCTTACAATGAGAGATCTGGATTCCATTATGGATTCCAGTCTGTGTATAAAATAATTCTCAGTGCTTTCAGATGCCTAAATGAGCACTAAACAAGAGATGAGAAGAAGCACATAGCATAAAACATTGTGGAATTTGGCTTTGTTAAAAGCTGTTACTTATTCTGGGGAATTTAGAGACAGAAACCTCTCATCTGATAGGTGGTGTGAATTGCTGCAGTTATGCTTATATGCACCAGCTGAGGATCTGACTCTTGTGTTTGATTGAGGCTCCAGAGATATCAGGAGCTGGGTCGCACAGTTGAGGGAGTGGGCGGAAATGGACTAACAGATTCACTTCTCATTAATCGGCTCAGTCCTTGCCCCCTCATAATTAACTTTCCTCTTCCCCTCCTTCCCCCACAATTCCACAAATGCTGTCTGCAAACATTGAAAAGCAATAGCTCCCAGTTGCATTTAAGAGAGAGTGCGAGGCATGTGATCAAAGGAAATACTTGCTAGCTTCTGGAACTGATTGTCAGAATGGAGGTCACCATTTAAAATAAGAACTGACCTTACTCGCTGTCTTATAAAGAGGCATGGCTGCTTGAATATTTACAATAAAGGGCTTGGGTAGTTTCTAGACCTCTTCTGATCTATTAAGACCTCCAGCCATAAGACATCATAAAGACTGAGAAACTCTCTCTCACTTTCTCTGTCTGTCCAAGCAGGTGTAATGAGTGTACCTAGGCTGCTCTCATACCTCTTAAATAGTCAATCTTGGCTTCTGCTGAGGAGCAGAAGGCTAGCTTTAGTCATGCCATGAAAGTCCGAGTATCACAACCTTTCAAATTTAAGTTTGCCCTTGCCCCACCTTGCTACCTCAAAGAGGTAAGTACGGATAACTCCATCTTACAGCAATGCTAATGGAGGAGATGCCTTGCACAGGGACATGCAGCAAGTCAGCAGGCAGATCCAGGAAATAGAATCCCAGAGATGTAACTCATGTGCCTTCCTAGCAAGGCTGTCCTTCCTTCCAGGTGTAATCAACTTAACTGTTGAAATGCATTTGCATGAGGGGAGAGTTTCACAAGCTGCTTTTGTCATCTCTTCCGGAGGGATGTGGATCAGGGCTCCCTGGACTTTCTACGTTTCCATATTACCAAGTGTCCGTGAGTGCTGTTGGGGTTCCTGTGCACTGGGATTTTCTCTCTCTCTCTCTTTCTCTGTGCCATCTTTTCTTCTTTTTCTGTTGCATCTGAGGCATACCTTAGCTGTTCTTCCTACTCACCCTTTTTTTGTTTCATCCTGGATCCAGCAAAAACTCAGGATGGTGTGGCCTTGGAGATCCAGCCACTGAAAAGCCAAGAAGGGGTAGAAAATGAAGAGAAGGAGAAAAAGAAAGTGAAGGTTCCAAAGAAGGAGAAGTCAGTACTGCAGGGGAAGCTCACCCGTTTGGCAGTTCAGATTGGGAAAGCAGGTGAGTATGTCAGTAAGGACAGGGTTTGGCTTCTCAGCATCTTTCTGCAAGGGCTGCTCCCTGCTGGTTAGATTAGTCTCCATTAAAGTTGAAATAGTGTATGAACATGGAAGAGAAAGTCACAACAGGCACCTAGGAATGGGCCAGATTTTTGTTCCTGTTTTCCAATCACAGGCATGTCCCTAAATGCAAGCAACAGCACAGTTCTTGGGAAATACTTCAGATTTCCTGGACTTGTGCTCATGTGCAAAAGTGCTTATTTGTGCAAGTGCACATTTTCTCTAAAATCCATTTTTCATATTTTAACCTTTGGGGGGAAATGTGCATTTTTCACAGTCAGAAAAATAACACCGACAGTTGCATTCAGAAATGTGAATGAGACAAACTGAACTTAGAGGGTGAATTCAGAGAATCTGAATGAACTCAAAATCTCATTTGTCAATTTCTACAAGAACCGCAAGACTCAAGTGGAATTCCACATAATTTTCCCAGTGTTCAGAGTGTGACATAACTCAGCCCAACATTTTCAGAGTGCCTTTTTGCTACTTATGAAGCTGTCCTAGCATAGGTTGGGCCATTGGCCCATGTGGCTCGGTATTCATTCTTGGGCAATGTCTCCATTAATCTTTCCACCATGCAAAGATCCACCAAAGAATTCTCATTTTATGATTAAATCAGTTTTCTTAAGGGCCTAACACAGCACAAATGTATGCATCAAAACCCCAGTGTCCTTGTAAAGACACAGTTTAGTGAAAGCTCCAAGAGTGGCCTTTGGAGCAGAAAAATAGGGCACAGTGCTTAACCTTTCCCTACTTGCCACTTCTCTACTTCAGATCTTCCTCTCCTAAAACAGCTTTACTTTTTTTAAAGTTGATGCTTAAAATGGTATTTAGACAATGCTTGAACAATCGGATACAGATGGGCACAACATTACCAATCTTGAGGCAGTCGCATAAAAGGTAAAGCAGGCCAAAAAGCTTGCACATGCTCACTAGATGAGGGAGATTCAAGCTCCTGTTCTCTGGATGATGAATCAAGAACCTCCACAAAATTTATTATAGAAACTATTCATTTTACTTGCTTTTGAGCTCTTTGCCCTTAATGTAAATGCAAGAACAAGCCTTATTAGCAGTTTATTTGCAACAACAAGACTGAGAAAAGAGCATTAAATGATAGTTGAAATTTCGAGTAATTCGTCCCATGACCAAGTAGAATTGTCTCCATGCGGCTTGCAGGCTCTGCTGTAGCTTGTATGTTTTTCATACAGTTCCTGAGAGAGCGGAGGTGCTGCTGTATGATTGGTAGCTAACAATTCTCCCTTTTTTTTGAGGAGAGACAATCACCTTCCAAGCTCTCATTAGTGCACCTTAATCCTAACCTGCAGCTTCTCTCTTAGCTCTGGCTGTGGTGCAGTCAGTTTAATGATCTGCTGGGGTCACCTGGTGCCTTCTTTTCTCTTCCTGCTTCTCCACAGGACTGATCATGTCAGCCATCACAGTCATTATTCTGATCCTGTATTTTGTGATTGACAACTTTGGGATTCAAAGAAGGCAATGGCTGGCTGAATGCACCCCCATCTATATCCAGTACTTTGTAAAGTTCTTCATCATTGGCGTCACTGTGCTCGTAGTGGCTGTCCCAGAGGGCTTGCCCTTGGCAGTCACCATTTCTTTGGCCTACTCTGTGAAGGTGAGAAGGTGGTCCCCTGAGGATATTCTGGGCTTTTGACGTAGGCTGTGTGGAGTGGCGGGGGAATCACTGAAGGATGAACTAGCATGTGGATTTGTGCTGAATTGCTTTGCTTTGTTTAAGCAGGGAAAAGCTGGACTTGAGTCTGCCATGTCAATACATTGTATGAAGCAGTAGAGGGTAGATGGCTTTGTTCTTCAGAGGGAATGAAAGGGGTTTTGGGTAGAGATGGTTGAGTCTACTTCCAGGCCATGTTACTTTTGACCTTGTTCATTCTTAAGTCTGTTCTGTCCCATTTTTTCATTATGATACAAATGTTTAAGAAAAATCACAAACATTTACAAATAAATGCATATTTGCACATACAGTTTTCAGTGTACTCTTACTGTCTGTATTTTTCAAAATATACATATTTCAAAGTGTATTTATGCCAAAATACACATCTTAATGCATTTTTATAGCTTTCTTAATCTTTGTGAAAAATCTGAAGATTCTGACCTGCCCATTAGTCCAGGAAGTGCAGATCAGGTCATTTTGAGTCAGAATTCACAAATTCCTCAATGTATCCCTAGTTTGGAGTATACATGTCCACATTTTTATGGTAGATCAGCTTTCCCCAACATGGTACCTCTTAATGTATGGATTGCAGCTTCCATAATTCCCAGTCCGCTGTCATTAAATGTAGTCCAACACAGACATTTTGTGTGTATTAAGAAGGTGTTAGGTACTAAAACTGATAGACAGATCTGCTAATTTCCATGCTAAACATTGTGTTGGGCTTTCTCTCAAATAATGAAATCATAGATTAATGTAAGAGCTACCTGCCTACCTATTATTTTGACTTCAGCATGCGGATCGGTATGCTTAGCTATATCACTGCAGGCTGGGGTGTGTTTTATTTTTGTTTTTGTTTTTTGTTTTTTTTTCCTAATTAAGCAGTTTTCCAGACTGCAGGGGTCATGCCTTCTCTCCACTCCAGTTTATTCCATTCCATCTCTAGGCTGTCTTTGGGTTAGTTCTGACTCTGCACCGCTGAATCACTGTAACCTCTCTCAGTAATTGATGTGTCATCTTCATGCAGAAAATGATGAAAGATAACAATCTAGTCAGGCACCTGGATGCTTGTGAGACCATGGGCAACGCCACTGCTATCTGCTCAGACAAGACAGGTACTCTCACCATGAACCGTATGACTGTGGTGCAAGCTTACGTGGGTGACACCCACTACCGACAGATTCCTGATCCAGAAGCCATCCTGCCCAAGGTCCTGGACCTTATTGTCAATGGTGTTGCAATAAATTCAGCTTACACCTCTAAAATCCTGGTGAGTCCGAGTTGACTTTATAAAAGTTAACATTTGCCACTCTTCCTCCACTGTATGAGAGTAAGGTTTTGTTAGGATCAGTCACACACTCATCATGCAAGCATTTTGTCATTCCATGGTGGAAAAGACAGCATGGTGTAGTGGTTAGAGTGTTGGACTGCGGAGACTTGGGCTGGTTGGTTTATTTATATTTATCCCACCTTTTTTTCTTTCAAAGAACTCAAGACAGGCTACATAATATTTCCCCTCCTATCAGTCTTAACAACAACCCTGTGAGGTAGGTCAGGCTTAAGAGCAAGATACTGGTCCAGAGTAAGTCAGTGAACTTTGTGGCTAAGTAGGAAGTACAATCTGGATCTCAGTGCTACACTCTAGCCAATTCAGTGCTCATGTTCTAGTCCCCTTTCAGTCCTTAAGGATGACTTTGGGCCAGCCACTCACTATCAGACTAACTCACCTCACAGGGTTGTTCAGAGGATGTGACGAGGAGGACTGAATAAGCCCTGTGTGCAAGCCAGACGTGCATAGGACTTTGTGTGGCTTTTCCCCCCCGCTGGACCTGCCTGTGTGCAGAGTGCCTGGTTCATACAATGCCCTGTGCATGCCCAGGGGAGGATACAAGCTTTTAGGTCCAGATCAGGGTATCAAGAATTTCTTCTTGCTGCCCTGAGTCATGAGAAGTGGACATGCTGGGAGCAAAGTGAATACTGCCTCTGTGCTGTCAACACCTTCACTTCTCAAGCAGCCAGAGGAAGGGACTGGCACAACTCTGCCATCACTCATGGACTCCTTCATCATCTACCACCCTGCCAGTCATGCTCCCTAAGGTAGCTTCTATGCTCTTTGGAGGCAAACAAGGTTCCAAAGATCGGGGGTCAAGTAAGTAAAGCTGACCTTGGAGTCTGCTCATATTGGCCTGTACCTGCCTCAGTCCTTCAAACGTTTGCAGTTTGGGAAGGGATGCTTCATTTTCAGAGCCTCTGCTGCAAATAGCTCACCCTGTTCCTACACAGTGCGCTGTTTTTAAGAGGGCTGATCATGTGAACTGATCAGCACTATGTACCTGATCTATGGTATATTAAGAGAAGAACAGAATAGCTGCAACATATTTTAGCGGAGGCGAGCAGGGCATTTCTTACGAGCTTATTTTGTGTCTCTGATAAATATTTCAAACAAATTTCATCTCTCTGTTGGGAACAGTAACAGATGCTGAACGGCATGGATGTGTTTCCCTGCTGCATGTTCTGGCTGCCCTATTTGTATATTCTCAGCAGAATGCACGCAATTCCCATCATGTGATAATAAAGTGCTCCTTATTTTTTTCAAATGCCAAAGTAATTTCTGTTTTTTTAAAAAAAGTATGAAGTTCTTTCCAAAATGTCAAATATATAAATCTTCCAAACTCCCCTGTGAGGTAGGGAAGTGCTGAACTGGTGGATTCTCTAATCTGGGACTGGCAAAGAGGAATTTAAATACTCACTAGTCAGTCTGAGATCAGAAGAGCCCTCTGCTTGACAAATCTGACAGGTAAGAAAATTCTGCTAATATCCCCTTTTCACATAGGAACTGAAGTCTAAAGAGATTAAGGCTTTGACTTCTAAAAGATAAAAATAACCCCCATCTAGCTAACTGGCTTTGGATTTATTTTTACTTACTGTCATTTTTTACCTTTGAAATTCCACTCATTAGTGCCACGCACCCACCACTGACAAACCCAGATGCTTTCCATTGCGTTGTTGTTGTTGTTGTTTTATCATGCCTTTCCTCCAAGGAGTTTGGAGTTGTGGCTAAACTAGAGAACATTTATGCATATCTTTCTTTAACATTTGCTAGGTATTTGCTTGCTTGTTTGGACTAATGCATCAGCACTTGGAGGCACTAATAATTACCAGAATTACAGCAGATATCAGGGGACATTTTATACTTTTTTTGAAAACTCTGGGGCGGAGAAAATCCCCTCCTCTGAAACTGGTTTTTGCATTGGGAAGAATTCCTCACTGACATCAAAGAATGTGATGTCTAGGTTGAATGTGATGTCTAGGTTGACCGATGGAATTTTGGGATTCGCTACCTCAAGATGCTGTGGTGGCCACCAACTTAAATGGCTTTAGAGGGGATTCGACAAATTCATGAAGAATAAGGTTAGGTATAAACTCGCAGTAGTAATGGCTATATGCTGGCGCCTGGATCAGAGGGTTTACCTTCTTGTACTAATAGCATGTAGTGGTCATGGCTGATACCAAGTAATTTACCCCTAATTTCTCCTTTTACACTTGTTTGGGGAAATTTAGCCACCAGAGAAAGAAGGCGGTCTCCCACGTCAAGTTGGAAACAAGACAGAGTGCGCTCTTCTGGGCTTTGTGTTGGACTTGAAACAGGATTATCAAGCAGTCCGCAATGAAGTTCCAGAGGAGAAGCTGTACAAGGTCTACACCTTCAATTCAGTCCGCAAGTCCATGAGCACAGTGCTGAAGAACGCAGATGGAAGCTTCCGTATGTACAGCAAAGGAGCCTCTGAGATCATCCTGCGCAAGTAAATTCTCTGCAATGGCTCTTTTGGGGCCTCTAGTGCTTATTTGTAGCATATGCCTTACTTTTGTAGGAGCCTGGGAAGCCCTTCCAGGAGATCAATAAGACAGACCTCCTAGTGATGCACTCCCATGTAAATAAGGAAAATCTCTATAAAAATTCTCAGTCTATGCTATTAAGAATGTGCAGGATGGGGAATAAGAAAGAAGTTCTGGTAGCAACCATAGGTGTGGAAAGGATACCGTCTGTTTTTATTTGATGTCCTGCTGTGCTGATCCTCTGTGAACATTTCCTTCAAATCCCTGCCTGAATTTTCTTCCAGTTCTGCAGAAAAACAAAACTATATTAACAAGGGAAAGGTTCATCCTTTAGGTTAAACTAAGAAACGATTTAAAAAAAAAACAAGGAAGAAAGGCATCTCTTATTTGTTTTACTGCTGTGTTTACCTTTCATCTCTGCACTAGAAATGGAAAAGGTTTCTGCTACTCCATTTTCTGCAGTTAACACCCCCCATTCAAAAACCCCTTGAGTCATCAGGCTGGTTTGCACATCACAAAAAGCCACACTAATAAAAGCCAGCGTAGGTTGATTGTTCACTCACTAATCCATGCTACTCCTGACAGACAGTGGGTGAGTTCACAGTTGATGATAACCTACCCTGTGAATAAGCTACACAGGATGAAACAACCCACTGCTCACCCTGCAGAAGATCTGACTTACGCGGTTCTCCTGCTTTGTTGGATCTTCCACAAGTTTCTCAAGGGACCCCCACCAGAACATATCATGTCTGCCCTCCCCACTGGGGTGACTGCAGCTTCCCCCCCTTCAGCTTTTTTTCCTTTTCACTGTTCATGATCTCCAATGTGGCACTGAGTGACAGTTCTCTCAAAGTGTACAAGTGGCACATTGGAAGAGCTGTCTTTCCTTTTGGGAGGAAAAGTACCTGACGGGACTTTTATGCTATTACATCTAGAGGGCCACAGGGTGTTCACCTCATGCTATGCAAGATCTAAAGCTGTTTGCCTTTACTGGTGTGAACATAGCCTTTGAAACACATGCCTATTCTCTTGATAAATGTTTTCCTTTGATGCAGATGCACAAAGATCTTGGACAAGAATGGGGAACCCCGGATATTTAAAGTGAAAGATCGAGATGAGATGGTGAAAAAAGTGATTGAGCCAATGGCTTGTCAAGGGCTGCGTACCATTTGTCTTGCCTTCCGGGATTTCCCTGCCGGTGTTGAGCCTGACTGGGATGCTGAAAACGAGATCTTGTCTGACCTCACCTGCATCACTGTGGTTGGCATTGAAGACCCTGTTCGGCCAGAGGTATCCGAATGGCTCTCTTCTCTTCTGTGCCTGTGCTTAGCATGAGGGGCATTTAGATAACCTTTTTATTTTCTTTCCCTCTTCGTGTGGACTGTACCTGTGTTCCTGCTGTGTCTAGATTCCTTTCTCTTGCCACCTCCTTCATCCCCAACTTCGGTCCCTTGCATCACATTCTGATGAATCGTCTTGTGATCCAATAATTTCCAAACACATTCCTTTTGTCATGTCCACTGAGATTCTTACCCTCTTTCATCATCAACTTACCACTTCTCATCTTTCATTCTTTTCATTATTCCATTCTTTATCTTCTTTGTTTGGCTTTCCCAAGTAGATAATCAATTATCTACTTGATAAGGAAAGCTTCCTTTGCCTTTCCTTTGAGTCCATTGCTCTCAATTTCTTCTTTTGGCTTGACCTCCCTTTGTCTTGCACTTTTGACTCCCTCATCTTTCTCAGAGCTTCATCTGACCTACTGATCTTATTCCCTGCTTCTGCCCTTGTGCCAGTGACTCAGTTTTGAGGAAGTCCTGTAAATCTTTGGAGCACCTCCATTTCTGGGCTGCCTCATTCTTTGAGATAGCTGTACTGACAGGTGACAGTGAGTCAGGGTTCATAGTGGGGCTAGCTTACCAATAAGCTTGCTAGCCTGGGAAAGGGTGCCTGTCAGATCAGTAGTAGGTTAGCATCTCCATTTCAAATGGATCCCCTTGTGTCTTTTGGTGGCTACATAGGGAGAAAATCGAGAGGTAACTTTTTTTTCTTTGTGGATTTTTAGCAATGGGGAAAGCGGTGGCTACTGAATTTCCCCCTTGTTTGTGCCTGTTCAGGATGGTTTCTGCTTCTAGGAAAGGGGCTGAAAGCCACACTTCAGGATTGCCTAGAAAAGAGAATTCTGGCAGATGCAGCTTCTCCTGCCATGATGCTGCAGGTTGAGAAAGCATGGCAAGTGTTGCACTCATTTCTCTGTGCACCTCCTAAATGAGCAGGAACCTTGCCTGACACTGAATGCAGCCAATTTTATTCACAAATTCCACTCAGTAGGAAGCAGATATTCCGATACATCATGAAAGTTATGGAGAGGAGAAGGAACAGACTTATTTTCGTCCAGCAACTGCCCCTTCGGTCTGCTCCTCCCTGCCTCCCACACTCTGTTTTCTCTCACAGCTCACTAAAGGGGTGACAAGCAGGCAACTAAACTAACACAATTAAACTGTCCCTTGCCTGCCTCTTGATTACATTTCAGAGCTGGCCCCCAGCATCCTTAATTAGATGTTGAAGTATCTGGGCTTGGAATGGCTTCACAGATGCCCTGCATCCACGGGCTCAGAAAGCTGTGATTCAATTTGCTGATTTCTTAGTAATCTCTCCCCCTCCCTCTGCTCAGCCTTCTTCTGTACAGAGTAAACCTATTAGAGCAGTGATGCTCCACTGCAGTCGGTGATGCAGGGTGAGGTGGGAGGCTGACCTCCTGCTACTTTGCCACCCCGTAGCAGGAGAGTAGTAAACATCTCCATCACCCATCCACATCTTGGTGCCAGAAGATCCCAGCAATTCTGCATTGTTTAGGGAGGCAGCAAGCTTAAATCTTGCTAGAGTCGAGAGTGCTGCGTATTCCAGAAACTGCTCAATACAAACTTGTTGCCTGGCTACAAGGGTACTTACTACATGTGCTGAGAAGCCACAGTTGGCACCGGCTTCCAACATGTTTATTGAATTGTGGTTATCTGTAGTGAAGTGTGTGTGTGTGTTTACTGAGCATGGGTGGCTATATGTGGGTTTCCTGAAACCTGCAGCTGATGGTGATCTCTTAAAGCCTTCCGGTTTTATTCCGTGGAAGAACCCTTTTCATTTTCAGTCAGAACTCTGTAGTGCAGCCTTTCTGAACAGAGTGCCCTCCCGTTTTGTTGGATGACAATGTCCGTAATTTCCAGGCAGCAATGGCTATGCCGGTTGGCAGTTATAGGCATTGTAGCCCAACATGTTTTAGTGGTGCCCTGTATAGAACGAACTGTGCCAGCACAAGTGAACAGCTGCAAGGTCCACATTAGCTTCTTGGCAATGCAGAATGCTCTCCGTTTAGGGAGAAGCAAGATCTCTTTTGAAGCTGTTGTGTTTCAGTGTTTGTTTATTGATGTATTGCATCGACAGTCCCCTCTTCCTCCGTGAAGTGCAAGGTAGCATATGTGGTCTAGCCTAGCCCAGCCTTATCTTAACCTCACAGCAACCTCATAAGGCGAGTTAGGCTAGTTCAGGATCCCCTAGTAAATTTTATGGCTGAGTGGTGATTTGAATCTTGATCTTCCAGGTCTCATTCCTGCAGTCGTAACTGAGATGTAGACAGCCAGGTGCCCTCCAGATGCTTTGGAATACAGCATTCGTCAGCCTCAGACAACATGCCTGTTGGCAAGGGAGTGTAGAAGTTATAGTCCAAAATATCTTGGTGCCAGGTTGTCTACCCTGCTCTAACCACTGTACCACACTGGTTGTCAGTGCTATGTCTTATTCCTCATGAGGACTTGCGACAAAATATTGCAGGCTGGAGTGCTGTTGTGCAGTGTGCCAGTGTCTTCCAGGACTCTCTATTCTGTTCCCTCTTCCTGTTCACCATCTACACCACATTCCCTCCAGAACACACGATGGGCATTTCGTGGACTCTGATTGTGTTTTGGGATTATTGTATTGGGGGGGGGGGGGGCGGGGGGAATGCCCTTCATTAGGGTTTTTCCCCTTCAAAGTGTTTCTGCTTGAAATCTTGAAATGTCCCTAAGGCTGCTGATAGCTCTCTCTTGTGCATGCACAGGATCAATTTGTCTATATAAAGATCCAACCGTCAGAGAATCAGTGTGCTTATTAGTATAGAATGACTGTCCTATCAGTATATAAGAGAATAGGGTCTTCCCCCCCTTGCCTTTTCTTTAGCCATCACCTTCTGACTCTCACTTGCGTTTCCCAGCTGTATTGACCATATCACATTTTTACAATTAGGTGCCTGAAGCCATCCAGAAGTGCCAACGTGCTGGTATCACTGTGCGAATGGTTACAGGGGACAACATTAACACAGCACGTGCCATTGCGACCAAGTGTGGGATCTTGATACCCGGAGAAGACTTCCTGTGCTTGGAAGGAAAAGAATTTAATAGGCTCATCCGCAATGAAAAAGGAGAGGTGAGATGGCCAATTTATCTAGAGGGATACTTTCTACTTGGTTCCTTCTGAAGCGTTCCTCCTTCTGTGAAGGGTATTCTTCTTGTTCTCTCTGGGGAATATGAACTTGTTCAGAGCAGTTTAGTTACCTGAGAAACTAATTCGCCATTCTGAATTGCAGCCTTGTCAAAACTAGAATGCGGGACTTTTCTCTTCCCTTGCCAGGCTTTATTATTACAATTATTTGCAATGGCTTTCTAATTTGGAGCCACGCTGGCCCCAGCCATCTGCTGCTAATTTAAAAGTGTATTAACCACAGAAAACAGGTTGGTTTTGCCTAGTGGTTGTCTGATGCTAAGTGAGATCCATATTTCTTTTTATGTAAAATTTTGAGACCATCCTTTACAGGTCAGCAAATGAAATTAGTCTGTCCTTAGATAAACAGATGACACCTGTGATTTGTTAGATCCTTCTGCCAAATGTGTCTGGTAAAGGGAAAAGAGTATTGAAGTTCTGGTTTGGGACTAACCTGACTTGTATTCCCATGATTTTAACCTACAGGTGGAGCAAGAGCAACTGGATAAAATCTGGCCCAAACTACGAGTCTTGGCACGTTCATCACCTACTGATAAGCACACACTTGTGAAAGGTACAGTCAACTGGGAGGGTGAGGTTGTTGCCCATGCAAATGTCCTCAGGGAAGTGGTAGGGGGGAGATTGGAGGAAGCAGAAGCTCCTCGTGCATCTGGGCATGTCTCCTTCATGAGAAACCAGAAGGGGGAAGACATGGAACTTGCACAGCTAACATTACTGAGTTCATGTACTTCTTTTGGAAAGTAAGATTCCAGCTGCTCAATTCCAGAAGAAAATGATCAAGGCTGCTTGCACAACTAAAACCAATTTTAAATAGTAAACTGTTGCAGTAAACAAGCCATTTGGCTAATGTAGAGAGTATACACAAGTTTTGATTGATAAATAAATCAGTAACAAAGGAATTAACAAGAAATTTTATAATAAAGAACCATTGAACAAGCAAAAAACAAACTAGCTAGCTAGCTAAAGAGAGGCTAACCAAAAGCTTGCCAAGAGAGTAAAACTTGCAGGCAGTGACATGGTCAAGAGAAGAACCATATGAATATTCTTAGAGTAGGGAAATTTAGTACAACAGACAAATGCATGCATTTTATCAGATGTTCAAGTAGATGAACTGCTTCATTTAGGTAGGGAATGGTGGAAGTCCTTCAAGTGGTGCTATGTCATTCGGGTTTTTAAAGGTGGTAACTGTCACTTGAGTTGCTTCTGGAAACAGAGCAGTTGCTTGCATTACTGTTCAGTAGCCCTCCTTGTGCGTCTTCTCTGCCAACATTTAACCCATCTTTCAGGAATTATTGACAGTACCGTTGGAGAACAGAGGCAGGTAGTAGCTGTGACTGGGGATGGAACCAATGATGGCCCTGCCTTGAAGAAAGCAGATGTTGGATTTGCTATGGTAAGGACTAATATTTAGTAGAGCTTTCTTGCAAACAAAAAGTGACACCATGTGGAGTTAGTGATTTGCCTAGATAGCAATTTGGCATAATGGAGCTGATAAGCATTGTCTTAAGAAGCTAGCAAATTGTGTGTATATGTCTGAAAGCTCTATTTTTATTCTGGGTTTTCTGCTAACTGTTTTGCACTTTCTAGAAATCAGGAATGTTACAGCTCAGGACAGAATCTCACAGTCCCAGGGCTCAATAGGACACAGCAGGCAAGCATTAGGGGAAATTGGTCACCACGGGGTACCTGCTTAATGCTTCTGAAGCTCGCTGGGACTGTTCTGGCAGAGGTATATCCTGCAGTAGCTGACTGCCACCATGTGTCTGTAACTGAGTGTTACAATAAGCCCAATTGCCTCCTCGATCTGCTGCCGGTTCTTCACAGAGGAGAAATCTGAGCAGAGAATTACAGGCTAGCTTTTCATCATGGCTTTGGATTTGCAAAGGGGTGGGTGGAATCGAAATAATAGAATTATTTGCAGAGGCTGGGAGCTTTGCTCTTAAGTAGCCATTGTGTTTATTACATGCAAATTGGTTGGCACGTCCAGTCTTTGAAACAATTAATGGGATTATTCATTTAATTCCTACTTCATTGTTGAGTTCTTTTTCTAAAACTGAGTTGTGGCTGCCATTTTGGGTGCAGGCCTGTTTCTATGGCGAACCAATGAAAGCAG
Source organism: Varanus komodoensis (assembly GCF_004798865.1). Lineage (NCBI taxonomy): Eukaryota > Metazoa > Chordata > Lepidosauria > Squamata > Varanidae > Varanus > Varanus komodoensis. The sequence goes on from NW_025335268.1 coordinate 127,860,908, forward strand.
CGATAAAGTTGATTTGATTGCAACTTAGCCAATAACTCTTCCTCATGGTCATCTTGTCTTCCTCAGGGCATTGCTGGTACAGATGTGGCTAAAGAGGCCTCAGACATTATCCTGACAGATGACAACTTTACAAGCATTGTCAAGGCAGTGATGTGGGGCCGCAATGTGTATGACAGCATCTCAAAATTCCTGCAGTTCCAGCTAACGGTCAATGTGGTGGCTGTGATTGTGGCTTTCACGGGTGCTTGTATTACGCAGGTACCTGCAGCTAAATGGGAGAGATTTTCTTTTAATTAATATTGGGGTGGGCTGTCTTCAAACTAATCTCTCTAGATACTGTTCCTGAGTCCACTACAAAGATGTTGCATAGCTATGACAGCTAATAAAAGTTAGCTGACTTTTATTTGGGACCTTATTTATTTTAGGACATTTATATACCACTTGTCAGTTTTCAAAAATAAATCCCAAAGCAGTTCACAAAATTAAATTATAACAAAAACAGTAAAGCTGATCAGGAAAATGCTTGGGCAAATAAATATTGGTTGAGTTGAAAGCAGAAAATTTCACACAAGAAACCTACCTGGTCCCAGTGGGCAGCTCATTCCAAATAGTGGACTCTCTCTTTTGTACCATGACTTCAATAGACCATGAAAGCTAATGGTTCAATGAGAATTTCTGATCTTGATTCAAAGTTTCAACTGATGGAAAGTATTGGATTAGGTTAAAAGAGAAATGCCTTGATGGATCAGAACCAAAGCTCCATCTCATCTAGTATTTTCAGCAGCGGTCAGCTGAATGCCCCAGGCAAGGTACAAATAGAACTGATGGAAATAGCTCTCCTTTGTTCCTCTTGCTCAGCATCTGGTCATCAGAAGTAACCCGTCTCTTAAAATGGACGTGCTATTTGCTTTTTGTGGTTAATAGCCTGCTGTCGTGTCAATAGCTAGCTATCCTCTCTATTTCAACCAGAGAATTGCAATGCTGATGATTACAGATAAAGTTTCCTGTTCAGGTTATCTGTTCAACATTTCTGCACCAATGAATGCTATAAAATATTATTTTTATTAATCAAATTGAAGTTGGGATCTGAAAATTAAGAACAGGAGCCTTCTGAGCATGCAAAAGATCTCTGAGAGATGAATATGGACTCTGGCTTAGTACCCCACCGGCCATTAATAATGAGTAGTTAGCAGTATATTTACTAATATTTACCAGGCTACAAAGTGAACCTCTTTGTATTATTAGTGGAATAACTCCTTTGGTCTTTGAATTTATCGCATATCATTTCCAGGCAAAAATGGCTGGGGAAATGAGAAGGAATGGTCGTGGAGTAAATGTAAGATGTACTTCTTTCTAAGAAATTGTGCTTTTTTTCCAGGACTCTCCCCTGAAGGCTGTTCAGATGTTGTGGGTCAATTTGATCATGGATACCTTTGCCTCATTAGCGCTTGCCACAGAACCTCCGTCTGAATCCTTGCTCATGCGCAAGCCATATGGCCGCAACAAGCCACTGATTTCCCGCACCATGATGAAGAACATCCTGGGGCATGCTGTATACCAGCTCACCATTATCTTCACACTGCTCTTTGCAGGTGAGAGATACAGGGGTTTTCATATTCCCTGTAAGGATAGACCTAGGAGGCAGGCTCTTGGAAGTCTGTGTTCTCCTTTCTGTTTTACCCTTGCCTTTAGTTGAGTTTGTATGCGTTAAAACATTTAGAATCAGCTGTTCTGCTTCCCCCAAAATGAGGCTTCCAAAATGATAAACAATAATAACAATAGCATTTTCGTGGCAGCTATTCATTGAGTGTTTTGACATACAGAAACGTTTTCAACTGAATGTAAGCTGATCCCATGCATTTGATAAAATGAAATGGCTTCTTATGACTGGTTAATCCCCTTTATGGTATGAAAATAATCCAGGAACTAGTGGGAACTTCTGACCCTTTTTGAACAGTCTCTTGTATGCAGAAATGTATGGACGTTATAAAATCTGTGGATTGTCAGGTGTTTTGTGGATTGTCAGGTGTATCTTGTTCCATCATCTACTTCATGATCAAATCAGGTTTTGTGCAAATGTGCATATTTACTTTCCTGAATATATGAAAATGCACCAAAATTTATATTTTGATCTTTAGTCTGTGGGGAAATACACATTTATGGTTGCTGTTTTTGTTTCCCTGCATTTTTTTCCTGCAAATAAATTTCCATCAGCTATGGAAAGTAAAAAAAGTGTGCAAGTCCATGGAACCTGCATAACTCTGGAAATTGATTTTTATACATTGGCATTCACTTGAGTCTGCATGGATTTCTTCAACATTCCTGTGTGTATCCTCAGTTCCTTTGTACTGCAGTGTCCTCATCTGCAAATGAGGAGGACTGATTGCTTACTCTTGAAAGATAATTTGGACACATGTAAAAGAACAATGAATGGTGCAGAACATAGAAACCATATTTATATGTCTTATTAGCAGTTGATTAGGATATTGCCTTTTTTAATGTTAATTGTCACATTTTCATTTCTTCTGGTTTATAATTGATCGTTATGTACCAGCTGGTTGGTGTATAATAGAAAGTTGGAGATCATCCCCAGAACATACAGCAAATGAGCTGCTTCTCCCAAGTATAACCAGCAGCTTTCTCCAAGGCATTCACGCAACTGAAGCAGCTGTCCCACGAATATAGTTACCCATGTGGGCACCTAGTTTGCTTTTACAGTGGGACTCCTATTTTCTGTAGGTAGTAATATCATATAACTTCGACTTTTCGAGAACCACAATAAGTAGAAAATTAGCCCTTGTTTGCTTCCTTTAATGAAAGCCGATTGCTCAGGAAACCAAACTGAATGCTAGAGTAAATGGAAAACCTTGTAGTCAGCTCCAGGTTGGAGTGTGTGTTCTATATGTGTGCTGTGATTGCCTCATAAATTTGGTATTTATAAGGGAAGGGATATTTTTCTTCTCTTTGCATTATTTCCCAATAGGAGAGAAATTTTTTGATATCGACAGTGGCCGGAATACTCCCCTCCACTCACCACCCACTGAGCACTACACAATTGTCTTCAACACTTTTGTCATGATGCAACTTTTCAATGAGATCAATGCTCGCAAAATCCATGGTGAGAGAAACGTCTTTGATGCCATTTTCCGGAACCCTATTTTCTGCACAGTGGTGTTAGGAACCTTTGTCGCCCAGGTAAATAGATTGGGCTAAGGGGGAGTGGGGGACATAAAATTAATCAAGGGATAAAACAAACTGAAGAAGGGTAGAGACCATGTTCTTGCCCACCATGCATGCCTTATTGTGATTTGGATAAGGATTTGGATTCCTTAACGAGCTTGATTGTACGGCTCGCCTCACAGAAGTCTGCAACAATGGGGATGAGATAATTGTATGCTAATCAGTGGAGGAGGCCATGGCAGAAGTGAGGGAATAGTGGCTGGCAAGGCAGCCTCCGGTCATTTCCAGGAGAGGAGTCCCACCCTCTCTGCCCTGGGTAATTTCCTTTCTTCATGTAGCCAGGCAGTCTCAGACTTGTAAGTGCCCAGACAATAGGGAGGCAGCATCAGCAGGAAGAGCAGAGAGGGAACCCCATTTTGTTTGTGCCACTCTTGTGGACTGGGAGGAAAGGGATTGTGGAGCAGGAACCAAGAGGATTTTAGTGCATTCAGAGGCACCCCTGCAGAGAAGGCACCCAGTGAATATGCCAGCCAGCAACTGCACCGCTTTGTCTTGGGGGGCCCCTGGATGTGGATTCATGATTGTCCCAGCAGCACAGAGATGCAAGTCCTCAATCTTACTACTTCCCATGAGGGGAGGGGAGGGGAGGGGTGGGGTGGGAGGGCACTCACACTTCCTGCTTCATTCTCTTTAGCATCTTCTAGAGTGTATGAAGAGGGTAAGTGCTCCCCAGCTTTTGATAGGGGAGAGTGCATATTCTCATCCAGACTTCAGTAGGTATTTGAGAAGCAGGAATGATCACTGCCTAACTCAAGCACACTCTCAGTCATGGATGTGAAAGTAGAGTCCCCAAAAGATCTTGTACAGCTAGAGATAGGTCATCACATGACTGTTTTAAGTCACTGCCAAAAGAGTGATGGTGAAACCCCATTCCTTTTATCGTTATCCAAAGAGATATTGACGATCCAAGAGCAGCCAATATCCTTTCTTCCATTCTAAGCCCTGCTTGGGAAGCCATGCCCATATTTCTCCTGGTCTCCTGGAGAGCTCTGCATAGGAGGCAGGGAGAGAAACATCCCCTCTCATCTAGCAAGCTCACTTCCCTCAAGGTCCATACGTTACCACTAAGTATTGGAAGGGTTTATTTATTCTCTTTCCCCTTTCTTCTAAAGCCACTCAAAGTAGAAAGAAACCCAGAAACAGGGGTAGGATGTCCAGTTATGTTTTCAGCATTTCAGCGGCCTGGGCCTCCTCTTGGAGGCTTGAGACACTTCTGACATGAAGGGTGGGGTACTTTCTCAGTGTCAAGGAAAAACCGTCCCAACAGAATCTTCCCACATGACACTTTTATTAGGCTACTAGGAAATTCTATGGGGGACTCTCCATCTATACTTTCCAGATGACCAGCTCTCTACAGTAGCTATACAAGCTAAACCATCTGTTACTGCCTCACATTTTCCTGCAGCTCCACCCTCCTGTTTCCAGTGAGCTTCAATTATGGGCCAACCTTCTAAGCCAAAATCTCACCATTGCTTCCATGGCATGTTCCATCACCGACCAGATGATGTAGTGCAAGAACTGGCTACACCCAAAGTATATGAAAGTTACAGCTTTCACATCTAAGACAATCTTCCCTTCGGTCCCAGACAAGCTTCTACTAGATCAGTATGACTGAAGAACAGAATCCATCCTGGGTAGAGGCATGTTTTGTAGCTGTCAGGCCCTTAATTTTAGCCTCCACGATAGCCTAATCAGCATTCACCTGGCTGAAAAAGAAAATTGCTAGACATTTCCTGAGGGGAAGAATTATGTATTTCTCGCCAAAACAAGTTGGTCATAAGTTCCTAACTGTTTCTTGGGTCAGTTCAGCTTTTCACGTGGTGTAAGAATCACGTGTTGCAATGGGATGCATCGCTTTTTGACACCCCCTTGCTAGCTATCCTTTTCTACTGAATGACAGAAATGGAAATCCTGTACTCATCAGTAGATGGTATTTTCAAGGGAAGGAGAGCAACTATCCAGCTGGCTGATTCTCAGTAAGGGTGTTCTTTTCCTTTCTATGGGGGTGGTTCAGCTTTAGTTTTTGAAGAGGTCAGCTTCTCTTTCCACTCTTGTCTGAGACATTTTATCCCCTTTGGTAATGAGACTCCCAATTTCCTTTCCTGTTTTCAAGGGATTAGTTCCTATAGAAGGCTTTAGTTCTGGGGTTGTGGGGGGTTTTTTCACTCTGTGGGTTCAATTTTGCCCCCTCAGTTATTTTTGTCTTCCTTTTTGGATGTGGAAGGAGTTGATTCCCTCCCTTTCAAAAAAAAAAAAAAACACACACACACATTTCATTGACCACTGTGTCTTCAGGTTTGGGGGGCGATTTATTTCTCCAGAAATAACCTAGTGACTGCCTTCCCAGCCTGTGAAAGAAAGACATTTTCCCATGTTAGCTGCCCCACTTCCCTCTTGAACAGATTGGTCATATTTCATGCATATCTGTAATGAAAATAAAGAGAATAATATGTTACTATAATCTTGCACAAGGTTTTGGGAATGGGCTACATGCAATTTTCTGAAAGAAGCTTTTCTCTCTTCCAGTTGCTTAGGGAGTTAGCAATCACTGGCATTTACCATTGGTTCAGAGGTAGGGCAGTTTCTAGGAAGTACATTGTCTTCATTGACAGGCAGAGTCTTCCAGCAGAACGGAACTAAGGGAAAAGGCTTCCCCTCAGATCCTGGACTAGTTCTGCCTGCTTAGCTGGCAGCAAGTTTCTGGCATTGGTCCTATCTGAGCCTTTGTTGATGCCATTTGGTACTATTTTAGTCAAGAACTCAGGCAATAGATTTGTTGCACTTTGCTACAAAGCCTGAAGAATGCAGCTGAAGGGCTGGCCTTTCCTCCCCAGGCTTGGTTTCCTTTGTTCAATTCAGGAATGCAACTAGCACTGAACCAAAGGAAGCTGGTGAGCCATTACTGTTTTCCTCCATATCTTCCTTTTTCTCTCAACCTTTGGGCTGGGAAAGAGGCAAAGCAACTGCTTGGTCACAGCTACTCATCCTTCGTAGCCCTCAGCCAGGCCTCAGTCCCTTACAGCAGTTGGCCACTCTTTTGACTGAGGTTCACTGAGGTCTGCCTCTGTAGCGACCACAGAGTGTCCTCCATTTTGCATCAGTGCAGATGCCAAGCATGTAATGAAGTAATAGTCTTAAGGGGTTCTTTGCAATTTCTCCTGTTTTCCCACTTAAAAGCTCCCTGTTACTAGCAGTGTGGTTGTTCCAGTCTGCTCTTCCTACTCAGTGCCTCACAGTCGTAGACAAAGAAGAAAGAGTGGTAGTTTCCCTTTCTTCTTCTCCTTGTGCAAGCTGTCCATTCTCCCCTTCTGAGATACAAGTGATAGTGCTGCTACCCCAGAAGCACATGCTAGGAACTTCTGACTAAAAGGGATAGGATTAAGTTGTACATTTCTTCACACTTCCGTCCTTCATTTTGAGGCTGAAAAACACTGCAGTGGGGTAGAGCAAGAGGCGTGCTGAAAATAGACGCAACAACATACTTAGAGTTATGATGTCAATAAATAATGTGTCACAGTTCCCTTCTTCCTGTAGGTTTATTGAATGAACTCTTTATAGGGAGTTTTGTGTGTGCAGTTAGTTTCCCTACAAACTTGGGCAGACTCTTCCCTTGTTCCCAGAAGACTGGATTGTTTGTCCATAAATCTTCTGAGTAACAGAGGACAATTCCAGGAGCCTGCTGAACTCCTGGATTTCAGACCAGATATGTGTAACTTTATGTTACAATATGATGGGATTTTTATGTATTTTTCAGCCCATTGTTTTGACTTGGACTGTAACCCACCACTGTAATTCAGTCCCTGCAAGCTTCTCTGAAGTTCAGTCTGGCTCTCCAGTTGAAAGAGGTTCCCTGTCCCAGCCTCGGTGTAGATATCCCATCCCATGTAGGTAATGCCATCCAAATAGATGGCATTAAAAGAGCCAGTCAAACACTACAGATATCGCAAACTCTCCTTAGATCCACGATATGCTTTCTTTCTCCTTTAAATGAGGTTTATGTAGAACAAAGGCAATACTGATTTTGGGAAGAACTGTGGTATATGTGGAGGAAGCATGAAGAAATGCTCTCTGTTCCATTTGGCACTGGGATGGCAACTCCACCTGACATGGCATTTTGAAATACTTGTCTGCCTGCCTGCCTTTCCATTGTTTTTTGTTTGTTGGTTAATGAATACTACCTGAAACAGTTCAGTTCTTGGATTCACATGTTATCCCTCACATCACTGCGTTGATCAGTCACTTTGTAGATCATGAATAAGAACTGGAGTTGGCAGGACTGTAACAATGAGTAGCCTGCCCCCTAAAAGATTTTTACTAACCAATCATTGAAAAATAGTTTGCAATTTCATCTTTAAAAGGCCTGCAAACCAGGTGGACGGCCCACCTTCCTTTGCTTCCATCCTTCCCCAGAAGGTTTAGGCAGGCTATAGGGCTGAGGGTAGGCTAAAACACCTGCCACCAGGGTACCGCCCCATGTGCAGCTGGGAAAAGTAAGCAGCCATTTTGGTTCTGTTCCAGAGGTTCTGCTTGAATTGCCCCAAATTCAGTCAAACCTGTAAAATTTTAAATTCCTAGGGTACTACAGAGTCTGACTCTTTGAGTCAATTAGAAAATATTTGTATTGTTACAATGATCAATACAAAGATATAGAAGAGAACAACAAAAGAGGAAAAGCAAGAGACCTCTTCCTGGAGAAGATTCAAGAAATCAAAGGAAATTTCAGACCTAGACTAGGAATGCTAAAAGACCAAAAAGGTGACATACTATCTGATCAGGAGGAACCAAAAGGAAAGGCGGAATAGATGAAAGGATGACAAGACTCCTTCAAAGAGGAATCCTATAAGGAAGATCCTGCAGTATTAGAAAATGAAGCAATTCAGGTGCTATGAATGCACCTGGAAGGAATAACGCATCGAGAATAGACTGGATACCAATAGAACTATTTAAAGCTGAAGAGACTGAATTGGTCCAAATCCTAAAAAGAACATGCCAAAAAATATGGAAACAAAACAATGGCCTATAGACTGGAAATATTAAATATACATTCCAATCAGCAGGAAAGGAGATGCAAAAAGATGCAGCAACCTTAGGACCATTGTACTAATTTCCCATAAAAGTGAAGTGATGCTTTAGGTGATATTAACCTGTATGGAACAAGAAATGGCTGATGTTCAGACTGGACTCCAAAAAGGAAGAAGCACAAGATCATATTGCAAACATATGTTGACTAGTGGGGCACGCCACTGAAAATCAGTCTCTGCAGTATAGATTACAGCAAAGCCTTTGACTGTGAAGCTAAGGGTGGTCCTGGAAGAAATGGGTGCGTCTCGGCACCTGATTGTCCTGATCTGTAATCTGTAGGACAATATGGAGAAACAGAATGGTTTTCCATAGGAAAAGGTATCAGACAAAGGTCTCTTTAACCTCCCTGTTTGATCTGTATGCAGAACATATCATAGGAAAGCTGGATTAGATTCAGAGGAAGGACTGAAAAGTAGCAGAAGCGGTAACGGGTGATACCATATTATTGGCATAAATGACTCTTGATGAAAGATGAAAATGCAAAAGCATGACTGCAGCTGAATATTAAAACAATCATAATGACTACAAAAGAGTTACAGTCCTTTACTGTTAACAGTGAAGAAATGGAAGTTGTGAAAGGCTTTATAAACTTTGGTTCAGTTTAAAGGGAGACTGCAGCCAAGTAATCAGAAGACAAGTGAAACTGGGAAGGCAGAAATGAAGGGACTAGAAAAGATTATATGTAAGGTTGTTTCACTGGAGACCAAGGACAAGAGCATTCACACCGTTGCATTCCTGATCACTGTGTGGGGGTGGCCAATGAAGAAAGCTGACAGGAAGAAAAGTGATGTGTTTGAAACATGGTGGTGGAGGAGAGCTTTGCAAATACCCTGAACTGACAGAGCGATTAACACCTGGGTCCTACAGCAAATCAAGCCAGAACTTTCCCACTCACACTTAAAACCAAACTGGAGCAGGGGGCTCTCTGAAATAGTAACATGAGCAAGTAGTTTTTGCTTTATTGCTTTTGGATTTCTGAATGTATTGGCGTTAGACTTAGTTTTAGTCTAGTTGGATGTTCTTCAGTTTTTCATCCTTTGGTGTTCCTTCTAACTGTACTTCGTGCATTAATGCCATTTGATATGTTTTCTATATATAATTTTCAGTTGTGAGAGCCAAGGGAATTCCTTCCAGGCTCTGGACTTGATCTGGGGACTGAGGAGAATCCCCTTTCCTTGTTTATGATTTTGCTGAAAGACTTTGCCTGTCAGCCAAGAGGGAGGTGCTTCCCAAGGACTAAAAACCGCTCTGTATCTGAACCCCTGAGAATGGAAATTTATAATGTATCCAGTTTTCCAATTGCCTCTTTTTAGTGCTTGGTGTGGCTGATGGGAGTTGGGAAAGGCTGGAAATGCACAGCTGCAGAGAGTAACGATCCTTTCTGTAATGCTACACTTTTACTAGAACTTTCCTTACACTGATATGGTTCTCTCTCTCTCTCTGTGTGTTATGCTGCAGATCATCATTGTGGAATTTGGAGGGAAGCCATTCAGCTGCTCTGGGCTCACCTTGAGTCAGTGGTTCTGGTGTATTTTCATTGGTGTAGGAGAGCTGCTCTGGGGACAGGTGAGAACTCAAACAAGCACACTCATCATTCAGTCGTCTAGGTCCAACCACTACATGGTGTCTTATCCCTTGTTAAACTAAAGAGAAAATGAAGCGGGGAGATGTCATTATTTTTATTTTCTGCCAAAATTCACAGACAGTCCCTATCCTGCTGTGGGTGGTGCAGTGGCAGCTGTCTAAGGCTACTTCCTGGCTAAGGCGTTGGTTGTGCAATCATCCTGCCTCATTCTCAGAATGCTGTGGAACATCCAGGGTTCATCATCTTTAATGTGTAGCCCTTCAGTTTGTATTTTCCCATCAGATGGCATCACTGCAAAAATGCCTTTCTGATTTTTAGCATAGCTCCATTTAGAAACACCCTCAGCCTGCTTCTTCTAATGTGAGAGTGATATAGTTGTGTTGCAGGCACAACCAGCCTCAAGACTGAGGATGAGACTCAAGAGTCCCATTCCAATTTCAGCTTACTGACCTCCATTGCAGATGGATCACAATGCTGCTTTGAGCCCTTGGATAAAACACTTTCCATCTCTGTGATATCAGTTCCTGTTCTTAAAAGGAACCTGAGGCAATTAATGTACAGTTGTCTAAGAAGCTGCTGGTTACTGAATCAGACCTTTGGTTCATCTAGCCCTGTACTGTTAACAGTAACCAATTCACAAACCATGGTAATTGTGATTTTGGTGTTCTTAGTCTTATACAGAACACTCTTTAAGCACAACATAAAAGGTCATCCTTATTAACTGAATCACTGTGCAGAACATTCCTGTTTCCTGTTAAATTGCCATGTGGCTCCTTATATACGAATCAGTGCAACACCAAAGTGTGTCCCCCATGAAACACAGAGCAAAACACAAGCACACATTTATTTATTTATTTAGAAAATTTCTATGCCACCCCATTTGCCGAAGCCTCAGGGCGGCTCACAACATAAATAACTTCAATTAAAATAATATAAGTTAACAGTATAAAATACTGGGTGGTGTGTTAAGCACCCCAATCACCCACCGTCACTGGGATCGCACCAGCATGGCTAATTGTGTCAATCTTTTTTTTTTTTGCACATTTTTTATTAAGATTTTAAACTAAAAACTAAAAAATGATCAATCATCAAATACATCAGACAGACTGGGTCAGCCCCCTATAACATATCTTTTAAACATTCTATAGTCATATTCAAATCGATTTATTAAAAAAAAAAGACATCTTTAAATCTAAGCCAAGTCCTGTTTCTCCAGCCAATCATAAAAAAGGTCCCAAGTTTGATAGAAGTCAGTATCTTCTTTCTCCTTCAATAATAGAGTCAATCTGTCCATGTCTGCACAGTCCAGAATCTTTTTTAAAATCAGTTCCTCAGTGGGTAGTTCCTCACTCTTCCAGTATTGAGCTAGCGCAATCCTCGCCGCTGTGATTAAATGTAGTATCAAATACATTTCTTGTTTGCTAATATTTTCCGGTACAATGCCTAACAAGAAAATTTCAGGTTTAAAAGCTAAGGGTTTTTGTAGCATTTCCTCAAGCCATTTATGTATTTTAATCCAATACTTTCTCACATATTCACAAGTCCACCACATATGGTAAAAAGTACCCACATCATGTTTACATTTCCAACATCTGTTTGACATATTTGGAAACATCTTAGCTAATTGATTTGGCGGCAAATACGATCTATAAAACATTTTATATAAATTATCTTTATATGAAGTTGCTAAAGCTACCTTAATATTTCTCTCCCATAGCTTTTGCCACTTTTCTAATTCAATATTATATCCAAAATTTTGTGCCCATTTTATCATAGTTTCCTTAACCTGTTCCCCTTCCATTTTCCTGTCAAGTAAGAACTCATAAATTATTTTAATCATTTTCTCATCTGTTTTTAACATCACTTGATCAAAGGCTTTTAGGTCTTTATAAAACCCCCATATTTTATAATCTTTAGCATATCTTGATTGCATCTGCACCTTATACCACCAAGAGATATTAAGTCCCTGTTCTTGTATTTCTTGATCTAGTTTCAGGCCTCCATCCTTATCCAAAATATCATCATATCTTATGATCCCTTCAAAATTCAATACATTTGGATACACAAAAGCTTCCATAGGTGAAAGCCATCTTGGTAACTTATTATACAATTTTGACTTTAACTTCCCACACTGACATTAATGATCTTCTAATAAAGTGACTTTAAAAAGTCCCATGAGACTTAACCTTCTCATACCACATATAAGCATGCCAACCCACTTGCAAATCATGTCCTTCAAGATACAAAATTCTCTTATTTCGCAAGGTTATCCATTCTTTTATCCAAGTTAAAATAGACACTTGATAATACAACATCCAATCCGGTAAACCAAAACCCCCATTCTTTTTGGTTTCCTGAAGCATTTTTAGTTTAATCCTTGCTTTCTTTTTTCTCCAAATAAATCTCGAAATTTGAAAATTTAAATCCTCAAAAAATATTTTATCAATTTTTACGGGGATCATTTGGAACAAAAACAAAAGTTTTGGTAGTATGTTCATTTTAACCAGTGCTATTCTTTCCATCAAAGACAATTGTAAATTGGCCCATCTTTTCAGATCACCTTTAATATCTTTCAATAATTTATCGTAATTGTCTTCTTTCAAAGTTGTGCATTTAGCTGTAAGATAGATTCCCAAGTATTTAATCTTTTTAACACTTTGCAAGTCCACTTGTTCTTGGAGTCTTTTTTTCTGATCTTGCGTACGATTTTTAACTAAAAGTTTCATTTTTTCTTTATTTTCATCCCCGTAACCTCACCATATTCTTCAATCCGTTGTAAAAGTTTAGGGATTGTTACAAAAGGTTCCTCTATTATAACGACCAAATCATCTGTGAATGCTTGCAATTTATACTTTTCATCCCTAATTTTAGTACCTTTAATGTCCTCGTCATCCCTAATATTTCTATTCAAGATCTCTAAAGTCAGGATGAACAGCAGGGGTGACAATGGGCATCCCTGCCTTGTACCCTTTTGTATCTCTATAGCCCTTGTACGTTCTCCATTAATTAAAATCCTGGCCGATTGTCTTTGATAGGTGCTTGATATCGCATTCATAAATTTTCCCCCAAACTCCATTTGGTCCATCTGTTGCATCATTAATTGCCAATTAACATTATCAAAGACTTTCTGGGCATCTAAAAACAGTTGAGCCATTGATTTTTCTGTGTGTGTCTCGTAGTATTCTAGGATATCCAAGACAGTCCTCAGATTGTTCTTCATTTGTCTTTTAGGCAGGAAACCATTTTGGTCTGGATGAATAAAGTCTATTAAAAGCTTCTTCAACCTTTCTACCAGTATAGAGCCAAAAATTTTATAGTCCACATTTAGTAATGATATAGGTCTGTAATTTTAAATCTATGTTAAGTCCATATCTTCTTTTGGTATTAATGTAATATTTGCCTCTGTCCGGGTATCTGGTGTTTTAGCATTTAACAGTGCTTCATTACATATATCTTTGAGCAACATAGTAAAAACTCCCTCAAAAGATTTGTAAAATTCAGCTGGTAGCCCATCCGGACCAGGAGTTTTATCGTTCTTTTGTAGCATGATTGTCTCTGTTATTTCCATAGTTGTTACTTCTTGATTCAATATTTTTTGATACTTTTCTGGTAGTTTTAGTAAATCTCCCTTTCGAATGTATTCTTTTACCTTCTCGATCGAAAACTCCTCCTTCCGGTATAACCTTGCAAAAAAAATCTTCAGCTATTTTCTTAATTTGTGTATTTTGTACCTGTAGTTGTCCTTCTCCATCTTTCAGTTTCGAAATCAATCTCTTCTCTCTTTCTTTTTTTACTTTATATGCTAGCCATCTCCCCGGTTTATTAGCATTTTCAAAAAAAATCTGTTTAGCCAGTTTCATTTGCTTAGTAAGTTCATTTGTATCCAAGAGATTCAATTTGTGCTTTAAAGTATTCATTTGGACCCTAAGAATTCTTTTTGTTGGATCCGCCTGCAGTTCTTGTTCCCGTTTCCTCAATTCTTCTACTAATGTTATTCGCTCTTGCTTTTTCTTTTTCTTTTCTTTTTGCTGAGTAGGTTGTTATCAGTCCCCTGACGTAGGCTTTAGCTGTATCCCAGACATTCTGTAAAGAAGTTACTTCCGCTTTGTTTATTTGAAAGAATATTTGCATCTCTTTGCTTATCTCTTCTATAAATTTTTTATCTTTTAGTAACGCTTTATCTAGACTCCATCTGGGCATCCTTGCAGCTCCTTTCAATGCAGGATTATGATCCGCCCAGACATTTGTCTCCATTTCAGCTTCTATCAGATCTGGGATTAAGTCTGGAGTTATCCAAACCATATCAATTCTAGACCATGGCCTATGTCTGTTTGAGTAAAAAGAATAATTGGCCAAAGATGGGTTTTTATGCCTCCAGGCATCTCTCAATCTGAATTCTTCAGTCAAGTTGGAACAAGACTTTGGAAGCATCCTCCTACCCTTTTCCCCTTACTTTCACTCTTGTAATCGATTCCCTTATTCACAATTGCATTAAAATCGCCCATTACACACACAGACTGATAGTCCACTTGTAAAAGTAACTTATGTAGTTTTTGGTAAAAAGTTTCCTGATGGTCAATTGGTGCATATATTGCCACTAAGAGCACCTTTTTAAGTTTAATTGTAATTTCTACCATCAAGATCCTACCATCCTCATCAGCAAGAATGTATTTAGGGTCCAATTTTTCTTTAACATACAGTGCTAAACCTCTTTTCTTTTGCGATGCAGAAGATACGAACAATTTTCCCAGTTTTGAACATTCCAGAAGTTTAACATATTGTTTCTTAATATGTGTTTCTTGTAGACAAATTATATCTAATTTTCGTTTTTGAAGTTGAGCAAAAATCCTTCTTCTCTTAGATGGTCCATTTAGTCCATTAACATTTAAAGAGAGCAATTCAATTTTCCCTTCCTTTAATAAAGTTATTTACTTATTCTTTGCCTTTACAGTTCTACCTTTTTTTTTTCTCCTTTGAGTCCAGGGTCTGTACTTCTTGTTGTGAATCAATCTTCAGTATTTCTCCTTCTTCAGAATGGTACGCTGTTATTTCCATTGCTTCGGCACCTTTTTCTCCTTCTTTAGAGACAACAGGATCCTCCTCTTCCAGCATAACTCTAAATTTTTCATAGAACTCTTGTGTTTTAAGAATTGCATCCAATTTATATCTCACAGAGTTCCATGTAAAAAGTATTCCTTCTGGTGTTAGCCACTTAAAGATAATCTCTTTCTTGATCAGTTTTGTAGTAAGGAATCGATATTTCTTTCTTCCCTCTCTAATCCTCCATGGAATTTTTTTCAGAACCATCACCTCCTGATGATCATCTCTCTTTAACAGCTTCTCCCGTACGGCCTTCAAAACTTTATCTCTTATACACCTTAGAGCAAATTTGATATGGACTTCTCTCGGAAGTTTATTTTTTCTGGTATAAGAGGAGTTGATCCTAAAAACAAGATTAATTCCCATACCCATGACTTCGTTCTCGATTTCTAAAAGCTCCGCCAGCATGTCAGTTATGATCTCTCGCAGGTCCTCATTTTTCTCTTCAGGTATATTCTTAGATAATAAGATGCCTTCTCCATCTCTAATGTAGCCATTGAGTCCCATATTGACTTATTTATTTGCTTAATTAAATATATTTCTTTACTGTCTCCAATTTTTCACATACTTGTATCTTTTGTGTATTCTGTTCCGCTTTAAGTCGGACATCAGATAATTGAGTTGTCACCTCTTTAATAGAGTTATCCAATTTGTCAAACCGCTCTTTTTGCTCATTCGATAAGCTTTCCAGTCATATTGACATCGCCTTAAGCTTTTTGCAACATCTTCTGTCTTGGGCTGATGAATTGGACTCTGACCCACTGAGGAAGGTGCTGAAGAGGGCTGAATTTTCCTCATGATGGAAGTTGTTCACCAAAGAAATTTCAATATTCCAACCAAAAAAAAAAAGGAGGGAAGAAAAATATAAATTGAATAAGATATTAAAAAGAAAAAAAAGAAAGCAAAAGGGGGAGAAAAGGAAAGTAGCTTGCAATAATTCTGATAGCCACCGGGTGGCAGCAAAAGGCTATTTAAAAAATGAAAAAATGTCAGTCTTTTGGCAGCAGACCCAGGAAAAGTGGAAGCTGACCAAAAAAAAAAATGGCCACTGGCAAATTAGGGGCTTTTTCTTTCTTCTTTATTCCAATTAACAACAGATTTAATTTTTCCACAGGTAATATTGCAAAAAGAAAGTAAGTAAAAGAAAGTAATATGCTCACCAGAAAGTCATCACAGTAGAGAGGAAACACCACGTAACAAAAATTTTCCTGGCAAGTGTCCAATTAGCCTTGGCAGAAGTCCAAACAGGCATCCAAAGTGTTCCGTTCACCTTCTAATCTTCTATGCTTTAATTTAGTTCCATAGCAATTTTTCACTTTGCCTTCGCCCTTAGAGAGATTAGAAGAAAAATCTTTCTCTTCAGCTTCAATTCAGATAAGCGTCTTCACATTCTCTCATATGTCAGTCGCCACTTAAAAAACTTCGAGAGGGCTTTCTGTTTTTTCTTTAAGTCTTTTCTTTAATAAACAGATACAGCTTTTCCACAGGTAGTATTGCGAAAAGAAATAAGCAATAAGAATGCTTACCAGCCGTCCGATGTTTATCTGGCTAAAGTAAGCTAATTAATCCATCAGATGTCGAGAACTGGCAGGGGCTAAGAAAAACCTCCTGTATTGCCCGATTGAGAAATGCCTGAGTCTCTTCCAGTAGATATAGGATTGCCGTCCTACACCAACCAGAATAAAAGATGCCAGGCAATCTGTCTTTGCCCCGACAGGGCTTAGATGAGTCTCCCACAACTCGCTACTGAGCAAT
Source organism: Varanus komodoensis (assembly GCF_004798865.1). Classification (NCBI taxonomy): domain Eukaryota; kingdom Metazoa; phylum Chordata; class Lepidosauria; order Squamata; family Varanidae; genus Varanus; species Varanus komodoensis. Next base: position 127,877,670 of record NW_025335268.1, read on the forward strand.
ACCAGTGTGATAACAGAAGCTCCATTAATCACATCTGTATCATTCCGACGCCATCTTGAAGTTCCACCGTTAATTGTGTCAATCTGTGCAGCATGGAGCCAGCATGTGCCAGGTGGTTAACAAGCCTCTGTGGCTTATTAGCTTCCCTTGGTCATGTAATGGAACCGTCTGACTGGCAGTGGCTTCCTAGAGTCTTGGTCAAGGGTCCTTTATATCTCCTGCCTGATTAACTTTAATAGGTGGCATCAGAGGTTCAACCACAGACTAGGCATGTACTTTACCAGAGTTTTACCTCCTTCCACTCCAGTTTTGTGCTGTCAGCTGAGTGAATCAGGTCAGCATGGTACCGATTGCTACTGGAAATGGATGCATTACTTCTCTTACCTTTGGCCCGCCTTGTTCTAAAAGCAATAAATAAAAATGCCATGATGGTACATCGCCCTGCTAGGATAGTATGGCCCAAGTGCAAAGAATGATTGTCGGGAATCATGGGTGGTGACCAGACATTCTGTCAAACTGAGAAGCAACATCTTGCAAGCCGTAGAGGAGAAGGAATTAACTCAGAGCCTTCCATGTCTGTGTAGCTGATCTGCACTGTTCCAACCAGTCAGTTGAAGTTCCTGAAGGAGGCAGGACACGGCACTACCAAGGAGGATATTGCAGATGAGGAGCTGCCCGAAGGTCTGGACGAAATTGACCATGCCGAAATGGAGCTCCGGCGGGGACAGATCCTGTGGTTCAGGGGTCTCAACAGAATACAGACTCAGGTATGGTGCTGATTTCTTCTCCTTTAGGGATTTTGTACTACAGTGTTAAGTTTTCAGTTAAGTCATAGCCCCAGTGAAATAAGGGCTGCATGTCAGAAAGAGGGACAAGACATTCAAGCTGCTGGAGGAATTGGGGACCAAATATCCACATTTCCTGAGCTAGTAGTGTTGATGCAGGTGCATCTGTGTAGTCACATACAACTGAAGACTTTTTTAAAATAAATATTAGTGCCTTCTTGTAAGATAAATCTCCCTACCTCTTTGCACGCACAGCAAAAGAAGGATCATTTGATGCCAATATTCTCTTCTTGCCTCTGTGGTGCAGGTACTTACAAACAATGCCTTGTTTCCAAACAAAGTTAGATCTTCTAAACTGTGCATGGACTTGCTGGGGATCAATTTGGCGCGCCAAGGAACATTCCAAGAACAACCCCTATTGCTCTGGCCTGTACTCCTCATGTAAATCTGTGTCCCTCTTGTTCTGGCCTCCAATGGTGAACCTGGATTAGGAATTTCCTGATGAAGTTTGCTAGAAAAGGGAAGAACAAGCTGTTGGGATGTTAAGGGTGGGTTGCATCCCTTGCTGTTGAGGGGCTTAGTCTGCCAGTACAGTAGCGAATGTCTTCCTTACAGAAGAGCAAACATGAAACAGGCCTGCAGAGATATTTCCAATGGTACCAGGAAACTCATGGGGACTTCATCTCAAAGACTTTATTTATAATATTTGTATCAATACAGATAAAAATCCCTAAGTGACTCACAGTTAAAAAATGGAGACAAAGATGAAGTGCACAGTAACCGTTTCTTACAGATGGATGAGTAGCTCTCACAGTATCACAAAATAATACAAGCTAGTTTTCTAAATCGGTTTGATTTCGTTTGGTTTAACGGGTAATAGAATGTTTTTTGACACACAATGGCCTGAGGAAAGTTTATGGCAGTTTGTGCACACCCCGTGACTCCAACCAAATTCTTAGATTTTAGATCCCCATCTAACTGGTAGTGTTCACCTACCTGAAAGCTGCTGTATTGTTATGTCCAGCTGAAGTTACATCAGCAACAGTTCAACGATCTATACTGTAAAAGAGCTTGCTGGTTAGTAAACAATCACTAATACATGGCACAAGCAGCAGTACCAACCCTTCAGCATCTCTAGAATATGACTCCATTTTTAAGGAAATGTATAAGGAGGCTGGGAATAGAATTGCTGTTCCCATTTGTAGCATCCTCTTATTATAGCCCAACTGGCATTCCACAGAGTATTAGACAAAGAAGAGCATTGCAAAGTGATTCCAGGTCCTGCCCTACTCACCTAATGCTGAAATTAAGTTTCTCATGACACCTGCCCAACTTTGGAGTATGGTGTAAATGAAGTGACACCCACTTCAGATTTTTCAAGGATTCCAGGTAGTTCAGGATGGTTAGCCATCTCAAAATGTTCTCCTTTGCTACTGAAATAACCTCATGCAACTAGAAATCATCACCAGTAATTTATTTGTTCATTTAAAATATTTTTATTCCGCCTTTTGAGGCATAGCTTCATCAGAACAGTTTATAAGAGAACATTTTAAAACAAACATCACACACTTAAAATAACAGTATAAGCTCCAGTTCGTAGTATAAAAATTGGTATCTGTTCATGTAAAAGCAGGCTGGGACATCCATGTACTGAGGTCCTGTTTATAAAGAGTTAGATAGGAAAATATATTCACATCCCACAGCAAAGGCCTTGTGCCTGCCGAACTTAGAGGTATCGCCAGTGGGCACATGAACAAGACCCCTCTGGACAATCGTATGATCCAGGCAGGTTCATAGAGAATCAGGCAGTCTTTTAAATAATCTGGTCCAAGCCCTGCATCCCCTCTTGGTTAGCAACTACCATGGAACAACCTGATTATTTTCCCAGCCCAGATCTCTTCCTTTCAGGAAAGGAAATCTTCACAGAAGATGTTTTAGAGTAGTATAGAAATTCCCACTCAGGATTAGTGCCCTACAGTAATTTCAGATGGAGAGGGGACATTGCAATGCCACTCAAGATATACTGCAGAGCCACACACTCCCCACAAATCTCTTGAGATCTGTCAAGGCTGTAGAGTTCCACTCCACCACTGACCAGCTTTGTTGGACCTCCTTTCCATGAAGCGACCTGTAGTTAAATTCTGCCTGTAGTATGCGGTTTTCCAAGCCGACGGGGGAGAGAGCTGGGATTGGCAGAGCCAAAGAAGCAGGAGCAGGGAGTGGAGAGTTTTGTGGGGCAGATGTCCTACGTTAGTGCTATGTAATGACATTCTTCTCCTTGCATATTAATTGTATGACTTCTTTAAAAATGTCAGAAATTTGCCATTTTTTTAGTCCAGGTACTTGCCTCCATGGCAGGAAACAGGCCCTAAAAGAAGGGAAATGGTCTTGGATGAATGCCTGCATGAGACCTGGATGCGAGCTGTATGTTACACATGGGAATTGTAGTCTGTGCCACCTTGAGTGTGGTTCCTTGTATTATGCATGGTAAAGAGGAACAGGTGCTGTATGCACACAAGCCACATGCAGAAAGTGAAAAGGAAGACGGAATTCACTGAGGCCGCCACCAAAGGCTGCATGCGGGCATGCAGTTTGAAGCAGCATTCGGTTTTCTTAAATGCTGGTACTGTGTGGTATCAGCCAGGCAAGGTCACTGCTGGCTGTCGCTCACTGCGTAGGAAATGCCACTGAGGTAGGTCTTCGGAGACACCCAAATGTCAGAATCACACAAAGAAACATGGCTGTTTGAGTTTCTTAAGCTAGCCACCCTAAAAACTTGGAGGACGAGCCATCCTGCACCAGAAATGTTCCTTTTTCTATTCCAGACATGGCAGAGGATGGTAGGTACAAGTAGGTGCAATATTGTGTTTGTAAAATTGCCTGAGTCGTCCTGTCAAGAGGAAGAGGTGGCCATGTCCAGTTTGTGAAAGGACCAGCTCACTGATGGAGCTTTGCATGCCCACCAAACAAACAGGCTGCCTGCTACAGCAACCACTACGCAAATACGAGGTGTCCTGGGTTGTTGCTTTTTAATGTAAGATGTGTAATGTAGATCTAAGCAAATCAGTCTCGAATCTGAAAATCGCAACTCCTGGAAGTGCAGATTTTCCAGCTCGTTCTATATCTGTCTTCCTTCAGGAAAACACGGGGAATTCTTTTTACTGTTTTGATGATCTAACAACAGAAACAGTCTGCATCATAATAGGAAAGCCTCAGCCTTTCCCCTCTTAGCAAGAGGCCTTCCCAGCTGAGATGAAGTTACTTCTCATTAGCTAGAAGAGCTGGAAGTTAGAGCAGTACAGTGCTTTTTTGTGCCTGTCTTCACAAAACCAGGGACAGTAAGAAGCAAAATATCTGGTGTTGTAATATCTCTGCATGCTGCTGTGCTCTTTCTGCTTCAGGATGAATTGACAAGCTGCTGTTGCAATTAATTCCAGCTTGGGTGGTTTTTTTAACTTGTTTTCTAACACTGACCAAACAAAATGACCCAGTGTTACACAAGGCCTGGTCACTGCAGATAAGCTTAGCACATACTGCTCCTCCATTAGAATTGCTATCTTTAGTGCTTTGTGTCCCTTGTTGGTTTTTATGTTGGAATAAGGAATTAGAAACAAATTATTTATTCCACTTGAATATTTCTGACTGCACTTTTGTGTCTTTCAAACTTTCACCTAATGTCAGATTTCATCCATCTGCTGTCTTTCCTTGCACATTATAAGCAAACGTGTGCTGGAACCCAAGTAACATTTATGCCCTACCTTCATTGTAGTTACTTACTTATTTCCAAGCTGCTTACAGAAATTAACTTAAAAGCAACGATGAAACCAGCATATAAAAATTAAACACAACAATAGATGAACAGCAGAATACAAACAGCCATTAAGCACCTATTTTCCCTCCTGCAGCTTCTGTACTACAAATTATTTCATCCCGAAGCTGGTTTGCAACAAAAAGTAGACCAAAGGTGTTTTGATTCCATTTGTATGTAATGTGTAGTTCGACTCAGATACTGAACCTGTTGCAAACACAAGGATCATTAAGAAAGAAAAGAGGAAAAGCTGGAATCTCTTTGCTTAGTGGCTCAACTTTTGGATTAACTGCTGAACTGTTTATGGGGATGTACTGAGTTTTTCCTCTTTCCCCTTCCACTTCTGTTCCTTATTGTTTGTGTCTGTATCCTTTGTCTGCCCAGCCTCCCCTACCACTCTCCCAGTTCCTTTTCCTCTTTTGATTGTGGGACAAAGCTATCTCACTCTCTGATTCTTTGCAGATGGACGTAGTTTACACATTCCAGACCGGCGCCTCCTCTTTACAGGGAGCCCTCAGGAGACAGCCTTCCATCGTGAGCCAACACCACGATGTAAAAAATGTTTCTAGCCCAACCCATGTAGCTCTTTCCTCCGTCAATTCCACTCCCACCACTTCTGCTGCTGCTGCTGCTGCATCTCCTCCTGCGGGCAGTGAGTGATAGTCTATTCAATGCATGACTTCCTAATAACCACCAAAGGGCACTCGCACAGACCTAACAAACCTGTTCTCTTTCCCTTTCTTTTAACCCATAACTTGATTCATGGTTTCTTATTTTGAGAATTGGGAAGTGCGGGGAAAAGCAATTCTGTGTGTATGGGTATACAACTTCTCTTAGCTCTTGCATTTTTAACTTTCTTTAAAAATTCTTTCTGGTTCTTTTTCTGTTTTTTTCTCCTCTATTGCAACTCTTTCTCCTTCTTGCAGGACTGAATTAGGATTTCCATAATCTTCCAGAGGCACAAAATGTTTGATGCTCTCCTTGAGAGGGGAAAGAAGGGTAATACAGTTAATGGCCACAGCTAAGTTTTTAAGATGGGAGAATGTCTCCAAAGTGCAGGGGTTTTTTTTTTTGACAAGAATCCCCTTTCTTTGCAGATATTATGTTCATGCTAGTCCACTTATCATGAAAGGCAACTTGTCCACATGAAGGCTTCCTTGGATTACAAACCTGTGCATGCTCACTTGCGCTGCACTAAATCCCACTGATCTGGGTGGAACTTACCTTTCCATGAACATGCATTGAGTCACTCTGTTAAGAGTAATGTAATTGGAAAGCACCTGGAAGACTGTTATCATTATTTGCAGATTTTACATCAAGCCCAATATTAGTAGATAGGACGGGGGAAAATGCTTGTCTATCAGACCCTAAGCGCTCCCTTTCTATGCATAGCTCTAATAAACTAGGGGTATACATTTAAATTAATGTGGCACAGTGCACATTAAATATATGATGAATGCTGTTGATCTGCTAAAGGCTCTTGCAATCCAAACTGAGTTGTAGGTTTTAAAAAAGCCTGCATTTTGCTAAATCTGGCAGCCTATCCCTTAATCCCTGGGAAGTCCACAGCTTTTTAGCTAAGTCACTATACTGGTTATTTACAAAACTTTCTGAGACCAGTACCATGCTCTTCATTTAAGTTAGATTTCCAAACCTGTTTTAAGATATTATTTGCATCCAGGGGTTTAGTGACTGCTAAGCATCGTGTTTTATTTCTGCGTGTACAGAACTGGGCATAGTTCTTAAAATTGGAGATTCCAGCTGTGCAGGCAATATTTCTATCTGTATGAAGAGATTGCTACTGATACTTCCAGCTATGCTCCCATTGGAGGATGAATGTTATCATGGCTAAACAGGCTTTAGATATGGCTACTCTAGATAATGATGCCATATTGTCCCCATTCCATTCTGCAAGGTTTTTCAGCGAAGACCAATCCCATAGACATCCCTATCATACAAGCATATGCTTCAACTGCAGATAAAGATGAACTTAAAGATATTATAAGATATACAAAAAGCAGCATGTACATTTCATAATGGGAAATTTTAATACTAAGATAGAAGAAGGTGCCTGTAAAAGACATGGAAATATGGATTAGGAATGAACATGGAGAATGAATGATACATTTTTGTTAGGAAGAAGAATGTATGGTTACTAATGCCACATTTAATTTACCAACAAGAAGATTAGGTACCTGAAAATCCCCACAAGACAATACTAACAGTAATATTTTAAGGAATCAAATATTTTAGTTATTTTGTTGTATTTTAGGGAGCTTCAAGCAGTGAAAATATACCCAGGGACTGACATAAATTCAGACTCCCTTGTTGTAGCTGTAGTTTGAATTAAATATAGAAAACCAAAAAATGGAAAATCCCTAGAAATTAAACAATTAAGTGATCCAAATATTTACACAACTGTTAAAGAAGGGATTCATAAAGAAGAGATGGCGGGTGTGAAACTATGGCCTACAGAATACATAAAACAACTCTTGCTAATTCTTGCTGTTTCTTTGGTGGCTGCTTTTGTAAGCCTACCAGGAAATGGCAGTGGATTTTGCTGTATTTTAAAGAAAAAGAGACACTGCATCCAGTCATACATTTTGTACTATTTTTACAAGTAAATGCTGTTCAGTATTTATTGCAGCATTATTGCTGCTGCTGCTACTATTTCCCTTTTTGTGACAAGTGTTTCAAGAAGGAGAATTTTCTTAACAGTGTACATTTTGCACTCAACCAATATTGAAATTTTTATATCCACACATAGTTTCTAAAGGAGTGCAGCATTTGTTTCTCAATCTGTACCAGTGTAGCAGTATATTTAAAGATGCTATTTTGAGTTCTTAATTTTGTGTACCACATCCACCCAAGAAAGCAACTGCTGATTTTTTATTCATGGCATACACAAGTACAGTTGGTTAAGTTTATCTAATCAAAGTGGGCTGGGCCAGAAGAAAGCAGATAATTGGAGAGTGATTCCCCATTCTATAACAACTGCATCAAAAATTATGCTCTTGCCTTTTGTGGGCTATCTATGCAGTTTTCTACTTCATTTCTGCTACTTTTCTCAAGCTAGCTCTGTGACACTCTTGTCTCTCCCCTTCTCTTTTAATACCTGGTGGAAAGTTCTACAGTGTTTAATACTTTAGCAGTCCCAAGTGCTGTGTTTACGAAGGCTGATTCATTAAAGAAGGAAGAGCTCATTAGTAAACATCAAAGAGTGGGGAGTAATGTAGCATGGCAAGGACTGTTCATTGTTCATAATTTACTCATGGGTGACCTTATAATTAAAAGAGGTTTTCTGGTTCATTCTAAGGAATGTGAGATAAAATTTTAAAGAACCTGAAGCCTGTCAAATGCTCAGAGTTTAACTAGTGTGCTCTGTTCCATTTCAACCAGATGCAGAGGGAAGATGTCTGTTTTCATCCTGTTTATTAATAAATGATACTTGAGCAGATAGCTGTGGAACTGAAGCTAAAAGCTTGGGTTATACATTGTTTCTTGATGATGGATTATTGATTATAAATGGCTTGGCTGCCTTGGAGATTTCCTTTGGGACTGAAAAGCAAGACATTACACTTCTAATAAATAAAATGTGCATGCTTTTGGCATAGATGGAGTAAATCACTAAAAACTGAAACCAAGAAGAGTATTTTTCACATGTTCTGTCTATACTCTCTGTATCAGTTTGTCTGCCCAAGAAACCTCCCAGGCATCTGCCACAGGATCTCTTCATGCAGAGATTGCAGAGGATTCTAGGATGAGTTCTAGGTGCACATCCATTTTAAATGGGCCTGTTGGACTGCAGGGTCACTCTGCATGAACTGAGAACATACCCTACAATACAGAGCAAGGGGTGGGCTGCTAGAGAAGAGAGAACTGCCCAAAATCACTTACTTCCCCATTCTGCTGATGGAAGCCTCCATCATTGGAGGACTAATGTGCTCCTTGGCAGTGTTGTAGAGATGGGATTGTGTTCTACAATTTTATACATCTATGGATCTTTCCTCACAAGGACTTCCTGTCACGGTGTGCCAACCAGTCTAATCAATACTTATCCACAGGTAGACCAAGGCATGATTTTAGTATCCAAAGGCTGTTCTACCTTTATTGTTATCTGTCAGAGTTCTTGTCCTACAGCATAGGACATTAGCTGCCATTGTGGCATTTACCTAATGATCTTCTAGACCAAGAGACAAGCTACCTGTTATTCACATGCATGAATGCACAAAAACATGCATACGTGCTACCTGTGGTCCTCCTCTGGCTCAGGGGTTCCACACTTCTATATTGGGACCGCAGCAGGGGGCAGGAAGCTATGGCCCACCCCCCAAACACACACACACACACACAGAGTGAGAGAGCGAGAGAGAGGTCTTAATTCTAGTCCACTTTTGCTTTTGAGTTGGTAAAAGAAGGGATTCAGCTGCATGTAGCATATTGAAACCAATGAGAAGTTTGGCTTTGAGTTACCGTCCTACAGAGCTTTCAAATATTGCTTTACCCCTTTGTTTTTTCAGTGTATTGCTAGCATTATGAAACCAAAGGTCTCTGAGGGGCTCCACTGTGTTTCTAGAGATGATCTGGGATTTTGCATTTAGAAAGTGCTTCCACTTTAGCTTACTAACTGTGCAATAACTAAATCATTCAGTTTAGTTAATGGAATACAAGACATTATTGTCAACCTATGTATATTTGCCAGCTGAACAGGAACTTAGCTTTTCATCCAAGGTAGAGAGCAGTGCTGCTGGTGAAGAGGAGAGATCATCATGAAGAACAGCTGGAGGCTAGCCAAGCCAAATTAAGGACACATGAAGATTCATTTGTAGGTGAAAGAACATGAAGAATACACCCTTACCCTGTTATTCTCTAGGGCTGAGAGGACCAAAACACTGTGGTGGTTATTAAGGTCATCTGGGAGAATGGAGATTAAAAGGAACAAAAAGAAAACTAAAGAGGGTCATGATACAAAGCCACAAATAGTTTGGATGATAATTTCTCTCCCTCTCTTACCAGATTAGAGCTCAAATCAGCCAATGGGGTTGACGATAGAATTCACTGTTGCACAGTAAGAAGATTGCCATGTTTTAGGTTACTTTCAAATAAAGAAAAGCTTCAACAAATTGTGGGGAATAGCCCTATTAATAGGTATTAGCCATAACAGCTGAGTGGAACCTCCATGTCCAGAGGTAGTCTATCTCTGGGAGCCAGATCTTTTGGACAGGCAACAGGGTATGGCTAGCATTTCATGTCATATATCCCAGAGGCATCTGGCTAGACAGCAGTGGAGACTGAGTGCACAATTGGATCTGATTCAGGAACCATTAATCTCAGATTGGCAGTCAAAGCAGCAAGATAGGTTATCCAGAGCCTGCTAGCCTGCAAATAGCAGTCCATGGACATGTTGATCCACTAACAAATTACCATGTTGGCGCTTTATCTCCTGCAGGGCTTTGTTGCCCACCAAACAGTGGCTGAACAGCATGATTCTGAGTTGTTGTGAAATAGCTCTGCATTTTTTCTGAAAACTGTATCTTCACCCATAATATAGCACAGAGGAAAGCTGGCAAGATAGAGGGTGTCACAAAACATGAAGGACAAATGCAGGTGCTCATGGAAGCAGACTATAGTCATGGAATGGGCAGCTCTCATGGCTCTAGGGGCTATTTTCAGCTTAGATACATGTATCCCCACAGGCTGAACTCCTGGGAGCATCTTGGGGACAGAATCTATGGTACATAACTATGGAATGGTGAACTATAGCTTGTTTTAGAGATAAATTGCCCTTTTTGGCACTGTGTAGCATTACTGTTTTGCTCCACTGCGGAGGATCACACTGGGGACAGGGCAGGGGTAACAGCAGAATTTTATGTTGTTCACCCTGAATTCACCTTTAACATCTATTAAATGAAAAATAACTGGAGGAAACCAGAACCAGGTTGGATCATGAGACCAGCCTGAGCAATGGAACTGGAACTTGCTTCTACTGAAACTCTCCCCCAGCTTCTCCACTGCAAAGTGTAACAAGTGAAACAATTTGCAATAGAGAAGTGCACCATATGAGAGGATGGTCTTAGCCCTCTCCACCCTGTTCTCTCAGTCACAGTTGTAAACTTCAGTTTTGTCCCAACCACTTTGCTGCACGTTGCAAGAAATGAACAAGCAAAAGAAATGAAATGAACACACGAAAGATTAAGCACTGTCCTCCAACCCACTGCATCTTCATTGGAGACTTCCCTTTCAGCAGGAAATTGACTACCCAGAGCATCCAGGTAACATATAATTCCACCCTCAGTGCAAGTCCCTTTACTCAGGACCTGCATGTGAGCTCAGGACCTCAATCTTCAAGTTCAGGATAATTCCAATTTTGAAATGATTTGGAGGCTTGCAGATCTAATCTGTTAAGCTACTACAAGAGGCTCAAGATCTTTTCCTTTTGTGTGTGGAATATTTTTGTGTTTAGAGGCTAATATCTGGAGAATAGCCGACATTGTATTTGTGCTGACAGCTGGACTGTTGCTACCACTAGATACAAAGTGAAGATTTTTTCCTGTAAATATACCTGGGTGGTTATTTGAGCTTCAGTTGATCTATTTATTTGTTTGCCTGCCTCTTTTTGTTGGTCTGTGTCTTGGGTATTAATTTTGGGCTATCTCTGCATAGAATATGAATTGCTTTGTGAAGCATTATTTAAAGGTTTTTTTTTTCAGATGTGCTTCTTTGGTTTTTGCATTGTGTATAAGTTTCAGTTAAAAGCTGATATAGCAATCTACATTTAATGTGTACCTGAGTAGGTTGGACTATAGCAAGGTCTGCACAATTACCCATGTTTGTCACAGTGAGTGTTACTTTCACAGAAATATGTTGCATCCTGTAAAGGGAAGGTTTCTCAGGTCCAGTGTCCACAATGCCTTTTTGTTCTGGAATGTGATCTGCACTTTGCCTATGTGACCGACCAAACTGTGATTAATATGGGGATTGGAGGAGTAAACACTCCCAGAGTTCAGGGCTTTCAATATAGCCAAAGAAATCAGGGCTTTGACACTTCACAGCCAAATGAGTTTAGAGCTTGCTTCTGAAGACCTATCTGGGTAGGGGCCTAATTTTTAGGTACCTTTGGAAACCCAAGCCTGTTTCCCACTTTTATAGAGATTTCTCTGCACTGGGAAAATAAGGTGAAGAAGTGAGTTTAGTCTTCGATCAACCATAATTGCTTAAATGGCTGCAAATTGAATGTATATCCCTCAGGAGTGGGGATCCTTTTTCATTTTGAGGGCCCATTTCCTCAGAATGTGAGGATGTGACCCTGGTGTAAATCTCCCCTCTGTCAATCAGTGGGGAGCTGCGGATGGTTGGGGAAGAAGGAGCTGTAGAGCAGCAGGACTCAGACATACACCCCTTCCCAGCTGTGACTGGCGAGAGGAAATAATATGAGCAACCAAAAATTAGGCAGTGGAGACTTCCAGTCCATGGCCTATGGAATCCCCACCCCTGCCTTAAGGACCTTATCTTCTTAAGCCAAGAGTGTGGTAAGGCCTCTGTGCAGAGCGGCTGAGAGTGCTTGACTTACCTGTAGAACAAGCTATGAAGTTAATCAGTGCTATCGGGAGAATCTGTCCAGTTTCCAAACATGATAGATCTAAGGAGGTTTTGTCACTCCTGAGTGTGGGCTCCACTTCAGTAACCGGCATCTGATTTACTCTTGCATGGTCACTGGTCCGTTCATCATTACTTGCATTCTGCTTGGGTTTGCTGCAATGCACTGTCTCAAAGTCATTGTGTGTGTACGCGACACATTCAGCTAATTAATCTTTATAGGTTTGAAATTCTCAACTGATACCATCACTTCCCACCCCAATTTCACCTTGAAGCAAATCACGGTTTGTGAGTCTATGTTACACTTGCCACGTTGAGCTGTTTCATTTGAGTATTTTTGTTCAACACGCAGACACACGTTGAGAACAATTGTGCTTTGATTCTCCATGCATTTCAAAGCTATTGTTTAGGAATGTGACATTTCTTTTCTTGCAGCTCCTGAAGCACCTTATGCTTGGTTGCCCCATCACCTTTGACCATGTGGCCATTCTGGTTCGCTAGAAGTCCTCTTTTTATGTTGTTTTTAGTTTTTTGTTCAAAACTACTATTCTTGCTGCCGCTGCTACCACTGTTATTATTTTTGTTAGACTTGTTGCCTTCTTCTTCCCCCCAAAGTCCTTAAGGGCTCCCTCTGTTCACCACTCACTTTTGTATTGCTTATGATTGTTTATCCCCCATCCCTTTTTGGTACAGATCAAAGTGGTGAATGCGTTCCGTAGTTCCTTGTACGAAGGCCTCAAGAAACCCGAATCCAGAAGCTCCATTCATAACTTCATGACTCACCCAGAGTTCATCCTGGAGGAAGACGAGCCTCGGACACCATTCCTCGATGGCACCGATGAAGACCTGGAAGCTGAAGAACTGAAAAAGCCAAGTGAGGAGAGCCCAGGCGAGTCCTCACCCCTCAACAGAAATAACAATGCAGTGGACAGCAATATAGCTGAGGACACCATTCCGGAGCCAGAAAGCCTTTTACACAGCTTGGAAACATCGGTTTGACCTCTGAACGTTGATCCTCCTCCCCCCCCATGCAACACAGGCACCACCATCTGACTACACTCTGCAGCCGCTTCCTTCAACTGCTGGTCCCTGTAGCCTATTTGCTCTTCATTCCTCTTTCCCCTCCCCTCTTTATGATAATTTAGCTGCAGGAACCACAGTACCATTCACCTAGAATTTCACTTCACAAGAGTTATTTTGGCAGAGGTAAAATCACCAGTTTGATACATCTTCTTGAGTTGACCTCCAAATGTCTGTAAAAGTGGCTTTTCTCTTGTTGAAATTGCACGTTAAAAAAAAACCGGTTCAGATTCTCTTGAAGAGCTGTGTGTAGAGCTTCTGATGATGCAGTTGTTGGGGTAGCCTCTTGCTTTACTTCTGGAATATGCATCTTACGTGTCTCCATATGTCCCTGGGGAGAAGGAGATAAATCTAAGGGGTGTTATTAGAGGGGATCTGAACCAAGTATTGGACACGAAAGGGAACCCAGTCTTCCTGACTTCTACCATTTACTTTCCCATTTGTGTACCTCTCTGTTTCCATGGTATTTTATCCACAGCAGGAAATGAGGGTGACTAAAACGTCTTAAAATGCCTTTTAAATTATGAGAGTTGGAAGAAGGCCAAGCAGCAAGGAAATGTGACAGCATCATGTTCTCTGAGAGAATGAAATCAGGTGGAACATGGCTTTTGATGAAAAGAAGTTGTATATGAATTAAGAGCAAATTGCTTTGGAATTCTACATTAGCTGAAGTGTGTGGGTTATTTCTATGTTATATATAATTTGCTTGATTTCAGGTTTGCCAGTTTGACTATCAGGTGAATTAGTCATCGGCTGTCTAAGAGCAACATCTCAGCCTAACTTATAGTAAGAATTGATCCCAAAGAATGTGGCATAAAAAAGCTGTAGTCCCTGCTCAGGTTTCAGAAGGATTGTTTGAGGAAAAGGACTACTTTTTAAAAGCATGCATGATGTAAAACAATACAGTGCAACCAGGTCACCTTGAGTAATAAGCTATTCCTTCCTAACTTTTCCTACATTTTACATTCTGGAGAATGACAATTTAACAGGAATGAGCCTTGGATGCACAGAATTGCTTTTTCAGGTGAAAATTGCATGTGGGTTGGCTCTGCAGGTATGCCAATACAACTTCTCCATAGTTTTCTTCCCTTCTCATTGCACCTAAACAGGCTCCCATCTTTTCCAAAGTGTTTGTTGCCACACACCTGCCTCGAATGAATGCAGGAGAAGGCAAGTCAGCCCCTGTGTTGAGTGAGGGTAGGGTCAGTCTCAGCTTGATAGCTTTAAGATGATAGAACTGTGCTACAACCAAACAGAGAGGCTGAAACTGTCCTGAGTGAGGGCCAGTTTCTGGGAAAGAAGACAGGGCAACCACAGTTTTCTCATGCTGGAGGCAGAGCAGCTCTCAAAATTTGGCACTGTGGTTTTATGTCACTACAGAATGGTTTACTTGGAAAATACAACCTGGAAGCAAAGAGACAGCCAAGCTGTTACTAACCTTATTGAAGGATCTGTTGCCTGGCCTCCATCCCAGCAGTCAACTTACATAGCTTCTTTGGTTGGTGGCTTTTCTTTTTTCCCTTTCCTTTTGAAGAACGCACAGCAGAAACTCCTGTGCCTTGTCTAAGCACTGCCCAAAGCACCGTCTGCTACGTGGGAGCCCGGTACTTTGCCAAGAGATAAGTGTTCCTTAAACAAAAAGTGAAAATGGAGTGTTTTGATTTCACTTTTAAATTCAATTCCCTCACCATGTGGATTAGCCAGTAGCTCATGATTTCAAGCTAGACTTGAGAAATCCTTTTTGGTAGGTCTTTGATTCCAGTGCTGGCGTAAATAGGACTTGAATGTCAGGCTCAACCAGCTGCCAATATTTGGGGTGGGGGAAATGCCCATCACTGACCATCTTTATTGCAATTAAGGCATCATCACATTCTCTTGCTCCTTGTTTCCCTTCGTGATAAATCCACTTCATTCCTGTCATCTGAACTGTACACATTGGGAGGAGTTTAGGGAGGAAAACTGCCATCTCTTGCTATGTGACCTACCAGATAAGAAAAAAAAATATTTCTATGTAGTTCTGTTCTAAAGATTGCATTGTTTCAAAAATCTTTTTTTCTATTTTGAATACTTAAAAAACAAATAGTGATGTTAGACAATTGCATACATATTTATGAAATATTTGGGAGAGGGGACACTGATTTTTGTTCATGTTTGATATTTTTTTAATTACCTCAAGCATATTTTGGAAGAAGGAAAAACCATCACTCCCAGAAATCATTAATGAACAGGTTATGATGAAGGGTCTGGCTTACATTTTAATCAATTTTTCTCTTTTTTGTGTCTAGCTTCCTTGGTAGGGGAGGGGGAAAATAATTATATAAATATTATGCAAAAAATATATAGTTTTCTTTAGATCAGAAACAGATATTTTTAAGTCAGCCATATGTATATTGTTTAAAGGAAACAAAGCTGTGAGTTATATAACTGCAGTGGAATGTAGTCACATGGCTGGCAGTTGACACTTAGGGATTGGTCAGATTCCAGTCAACTTCATTTCTCTGAACAGCCATCTTTGTACTAAAGTCAGTTGTGTTATACAGAAATGTTTTTATATAACTTATGTTGATATGGCTGGTTGCTTAAAGTATATGTGTTTATTGTGCATACATTTTAATGTAAAATAAGATTGGTTTCTCTTTTCTAATTTCAGTTTCAGTGATAAAACTAGCAGCAGTGGACTGGCTTAAATTATTGGGAAATGATAAAGCGAGGGGATGAGGCCTAGTTCACTAGATAAAAGGCAGCAGGCCTCATCCAGAGATTAGTGTCTGTGTGCACACCAAATCAAAGGCCAGCACTGCTGGGTTCTGTCCATGACACCTGCTTGGGAAATAAAGGAGGCCTTTTCAGTCATGTCCCCCTGCAGCTCCACCACATTGTCAAAAGGCGACTGCACCAGCCATCTGTTAGGGGATAGGCTAGTAAACCCAGTCGTAATAGAGATCAGCACATACTGATCCCCTGGAACACGATGGAAGGGGTTTTTTTTTAACCCCGTGCAGTGTTCTTTTGTCTGTATTAGGAGAGCATCAAGTAAGGTGACTCGTGTTCAGAAGTCCACCTCGTTGCATAGCCTGCCTTGCTGGATGGGAATGGGTGTAGATTATAGTTCTTCTAAAATATGCCATGAGGGACAAAATGATCTTGCAACCAATAGAATTGTCATGGGGGGGCATGGGGTGGAAGAGAGCTTCGTCTATTGGGTGTATAGAAATAAAAATAATAATTCAGGGTTGTGCCATGTCAGACAGGAAATGAAGTAATATCCTGTGATGTGTGTTACTTTGCCTTGGAATGCTTTGTTGTTATTTTTTAAAGAAAAGTACCTTGGACATAATTTTGCATCCAGTTCTTAATAGTAGGAATCCATTATTTTTGTTAAATAAATTGGCAGATTGGTACCAAAGACATTACATCACTTCCTGTGTGCAATGAAGAATATTCATTTTTTGGAGTTAGAATTATGTAATTGGTTCTTTTTATTAAGTCGCACAGGCATCTGACTTAATTTTTCAAACATTTTGTGCAATAAGTTTAAAAAATGAAAATGACAATTCCAGGAAGAAAACAAAGCAAATTGTAATTTTAGCCATGGGCAATTATGAATAGAGATAGAACAACCAAATTTAAGGCTATTTGAATTGTAGAAATATCTACAATTTGTGTTTCACTTGGCTTTTTTATTGGAGGTCAACACAAGCTGACTGAAGATCTCCAGCAACATGATTCACACAATCAAAAGAAACTGCTGTGACTTGTTTAAATTAGCATGTGCCAGACACCATTCTGTTAATAACATGCTGAGGTGAGCGTTGTCATGTTGTCCAAGCCCAGGCAGTCTGGAGAAACCAACCATCATTTGAGGGTTCAGATGACACAACAAGCTGTGCCAGAAAGGTAGCTTGATGTGTTACTGGCAGTAGGACTTGTATGATCATGTGACAGCTCAATAGCTCCAGTTCAGTGGGATGTTTCTCAAGAAAACTTTAGTTAAAGAATTGTTGATTTGGTGCACATGACATGGATGCCAAGCATGCCTTAATTTAGCTGTGAAGACCATTTTGTCATGCCAGGTGCCCATGGGAACCCTTTTTTGTATCATGGACTTGCCTGCTTGCAATAGTGTACATATCTGGCTTGATGGGTTGTTTGAGATGGTAAGAAACCCTCAGATAACTCTAAGAACAAGCTATGGGTTATTTAGCCACATTCTCAGATAATCCATCATGCCAGGTTCTCCCATCACAGCAAGTTAAAAGCACACTGCTACTGCTCACATATTCAAAATGGCAACTGGTGTGCTCCACTAAGCCCCACAGTGATGTTGTGGCTTTGTGAACAGCTCCCATGTCTGCTCCTCAGCATTCCCCCAAACATTGCCTAGTACTGCCATTTTTTCTGGGGCCAATGGTTGAGATGCCTACAGGTCTAGTAAGACTCACAGCTTTGAGGAAAAGGCAAGGTAACAACAGCTTCCAGATGTGTGATGAAAATCTTCGCTGAGGTTACTTTCTGCTCAGGAGGTTATCTTCTTTTCCCTCAAAAGAGAAATATGAGAGGGATAACCAACTTGGCAGTGCTAAAGACAGAATATGGGTTCCCTCCCTCCCTCCCTCTCATTCCCAATATTTTTCAAACAGCTTCGATATTTATCACCCTGACACTACATGGTTTTTTGTTTGTGGGTTGTGGTGCCAATAGCCCCACTAGCCAAAAAGATCCCAGTTTGCACATTCATGTGCCCTTGGATGAACCCATGGCTAAGGCTACATGTTTGGTTTTTTCCTGCCCATAAATAAATATATATACAGTAATAAAATAAATATTTGTATGTATATTTATTTCAATTTAAAAGCTTTTCTAAAGAAGCATGCAGATATGAATTTATGTTTCCCTTTTTCAGTAACTAGTATAATAAGCACTGGCATTTTTGTATAAAAATGAAAAAAGACAAAACAAAAGACTGAATATTATGTGGTATGCATGACATTTAAAAATGGTGGTTTCAAAGCAATATGTACCCTGGTGTGTTTGCCATAATCTAGAGTCCAGCTTAAAGTGCACCTGATCTGTAATTGCATTTTGATATTATTTAATCTCTATGTATGATGTTTTGCATGTATTTATATGGTTCTTGGGAGGATTTCTTTTCTCTGGGGGAGGGGTAAGGAGAGGGCTGGGGTGGAATGATTGACAATGAGCTTCTTCCAGAACATTTGAAACTCCAAGCATAGATAATGCTCTGATGGGGAAATCAAGCCAATTTTTTAAGGTGCAACAGGTGGGGAAAGGGAAACTGTTTAGAACTAATAAAGCTTTTTTTGCTGTTGAGCAGAAACAATGCGCAAGTGCGTTGAGAGAATAAATTGTGCCCATTTGTAACTGTGATGTCTTCAGTATGTGTCCCACCAGTTTATGAAGTCACTGATCATCTACTGATGCTGAGTTAAAGAATGACTCGAATGAATGTAAAAAGCTCCAGTTTGGAACAAAATTGTACTGTAAAAGCTATACTAAAAGTTATTTTTGGTTTTTTTTTAAACCCCCAAAAGTTAAGTTGATATATCAATTTCAATATCCAACGTGTGCAGCTGTGCAAAGCCTTCTGTGCCACTTCTGCCATCTCAGCAAGGCCCAGAAATAGCCATCAGATACTAGCCAAGACTATAGATGCATGCCAGCACATAAACAATCTAAAAGAATAATTTCTTTTATTAGAGAAAAGGCAGAACACTGCTTTTACACACACACCTGTCGAAGAAGAACATTAACAAATGTTAGCTTCAGGCAGCAGTCACGGACATAGTGACACACATTAACATTTGAAAAAAAAATATAGCAGTTTATCCTTTCCAAAAAAACACCATGCTCAGCAACAAAATCATACAGATATGGTATGTGTAATTAAGTGATTACATGATATCATTTTTAATAGGTGCATAGAGTATAGTATTGAAAATTAAAAGCCAATTCTAATTTTATTCTTTTAGTATGCACATTTTCCAAGACTGAGGATCCTCTTGAACCTGGCAGCAGGGGCAACTGAAACATGCATTTATTGCACCTCTGCATATATTGAAAAACCTGATAAAAAGTGCATGTCTGAAGCAATCAACATATTTCAGCAAAAATTTCAAAAAGGTTTTTGGGAATATCTTTGTGCACATATTGTTAACAGAAAGTCTTGGATGCTCTTCTATAGGAAATAGTTGCCGTTTGCTAGTCTTGCCATTTGTCCTAGTCTCTGTGTTGTTCTTCCGTGCAGGACGGGAGAATTTGATACCACCATGTGATACAACAGAATTTGGTCAGGAAGTCATTGCTTCAACAGAGGACTTCAACATGTCCTTAAGTTACCTGTTGCATGTGCTATTTCAATCCTGTATTAGGTAGCCACAAAAGACATTCCTGTACTCCAAAGATAATGTGGTCAGTTATATATAGTAGATACCGTAGGCAGAATCTAGTCCATGTACTAGACCTGCGGGAAGGCAGTAAGCAGAGGGAAATCTTGTGGAGTAACAGGGAAAGGGAGGATTCAGTGGAACTAGCAAGAGGTAAAAACCTGGTCAGTTCCTCAAAATCAGCATCTTCTCATGAAATGATTAAAATGTTAAACTGTTAGATGTAAATCCCCAGCTTTCAGAAGAATTTTTAAAAGTCAGCCTCCTGCTTGGATAAAGGGGATGGGGCACTGTTGGCAAGCTCTCCATCTGGGGAAAACAGATATACCATACTTTGTCTTTAATAGTTGCTTGGAGGGGAGAAAAAATGGGAAGTGCTGGTTCTCCCTTCAGGCTATGAGGAGAGGTGCCACCTGCTTGATTTCCATTCCTATGCAAGTATTAAAGAAACCAAAGTGTTGCTTTTCCTGTATTGGTTAGGCCCTGGCATCTGGCCTCAGTCCTGATTTAGTGATTTAATGACGTCATTACTCTGCAGGTACGTGACAGGCACTTGCCCATGCTGGGCTCAGTGTGGCCGCCTCAAGTGTTTTCTGCAAGGATAACACTACACGAACACCTTTGGCACCACAGTGCTGCTTTCCTTGGGACCACATTACTGGCATGTCAAAGATTGCACACAAATTTTAATAAGTTGAGCCCCATAGAACCTTACTTTTTTGCTTTCATGCACTGAAGGACAGCATAATGCTCAGGTTAATATAATGCTAAAAGGCTAAATGGTAATATAACACAACTTTGCTGTCTTGGAAATTAAGCTAACAAGTTATTTTCTAAGTTTCAAAGCAGGCAGATAGGAGAAGCAAAGAACATGATTTTTGTCCCATGAATCAATAGTATACATCCATTTGTGAAAACGAATCTGTATTTCCACACACCAAAGTCCTTTTCACTTTCACAATATCCAAACAAAATGCAACTTTTTAAAAGGCTTATTCTAACTGGCCAGGAAGCTAAGCATTCCCCTATTATGGTTCTCTATGCTGCCTTTCAAAAATGCCAAACTACTACTAATGTGAGCATTGTCTGATTTCTGTGGCCTCCATGCTCTGTGGTTCTTGTTACCGTGTGATCTGTGCTTTTGTGCCATAATTTGGTAGATGTGACAGCTACTATTTTTGTGCCTTTCAGTCAGCCCACCACTGCCCAATCTAGATGTTCTAGCTACTTCTTAACTTGAATGAGGAGTGATAGAGAAATGTAATGAAATTTCAGGTTACAACAGATCCTACCAATATCATACTGTCAATCCTAGGACCAACATCTTATGGAGACCAAATGAAGGGTATTGTTTTGATTAAAGGCCATAAGATAAATACATTGTAAGAGCCATTTATGACATTGCAGCTTAATAAATACATGTTATAGTCCTACAGTGGCTGGATTCAGACAACACAAGTTTTAACTTGTTTTCTGCTGAACTATGAGCTTTGGTTGAAGCATGGTTTATTTCATTGCCTGAAGCCAACCACATAAACAAGCCATAGCTTGTTAGCACAGCTGGATTCAGCGAGCACAATGATCCATGGTTCAATGACAACTCATGCTCAAATCCTTGAGTGTGGTTTATCATGCTGTCCAAACCCAGACACTGTATATCTATTAAAGCTCTCCCTGTGTAGGGCAAGTAAAATAGACTAGATGCCTGCACAATTCCCACTGAGTGGGTTCAGATAGCATTTGACTCTAGCCACACTTAGCTTGTGCATGGGCAGAGTGTGGGTTATCATTGAACCATGGGTGGTGGTTGAAGTATGAATTATGTTGATTGGGTTGACAAGTCACAGTAGGTTGTCATCTTGTGCAGATCTGCACTGCGTCCTGAAGGATAACTTGTGTGAGAACCTGGACAACTCAGGACTTTCGTTAGGGTTTGTTGGAGCCCTGATGAATTGTTATCTCATCCAACCACCACTAGAGGACCAGAAAAGTGACAAGCCACTCAGCAAAGCCCTTTGCTGCTCTTGTCAGTTTCACCTGGACCACTGCCAGTGACAGCCATGCTGATGCCTAAGCAGCACAGCGGAGCAAGTGTCACTGGCTCAGTATCTCCCTTGTTAATGGTGACTCTTTCTTGTTCACTTTGTCTTTCCTCCCCACTTCTTTTTGAGATCATTTTTAAATTTTAATTATTTGAGATCACTTACAGATCATCAACCCATCTCTGAGTTAACAGCCAGTGGCACCCCCTCAAAAGTTCCCAAGTGTTTTTTTAATATGTATATTCATTTGTCCTTGTTTAAACAAACCAACCAATCCTGAAGAGCCCTGTCAAAAACCCCCTTTTAAATGAAGCCTAAGCTTTGACAGCCATCAAAGTCTGTGCTCCTATAAAAGGTGGTGATTCACGCTCTTCCACCTATCTGACCATCTAAACTCTCAAGAAAAAATACAAAAGGCTAAGAAATGTCAGGTCCAGAATATATTTATTGCGAGGAGGGGTGCTCTTGCTGCACAGGTAGTGATGTGCTGGCCATTTTTTTGCAAGCAAAGATCACTTGTGGTCTTGTTTTCCCTTGAAACAAGAGGAAAGTTAGAATAACTGTTTGCAGCCTCTCTGGGTTAATGCCCATGCTTGTTGCCTTCTGCACTTCAGCAGCAAATACCTTCCAGGACACACACTAGACAAGGCTCATTTCAAACCTGTGGGAGTATACAAATCCACACTTTCCCAAGTCTACAGCAAATTTAAAAATAAAAGTGGGGTAGGGGGTTGATTTTCACTAGAAATAGGCAATTGCCTTATACCAAATAAGACCACTGGTCTGTCAAGCCCAATGTTATTAACATTGATTGGCGGCACCTCTCCAGCATTTTTAGCAAGAATATTTCCAGCCGTACCTGGAAATACCAGAGCTTGAACTTGGAATGTCCAGCATGCAAGGCATGCTGTACTACTGGCTTGGAGAATTGTCCTGTATATGGGGAATTCACAACTAAAATAATTGAGAACCAGTGCAGTGTAGTGGTTAAAGTTCTGGACTGGGTGACTTGGGAAATCTGGGTTTGAGTACCCACACAACATCACTTTAGAATGACTGACTGGAGATTTATCTCCAGCTATTTCAAGTGTAGCTGGGAAAAGGCGATGTGAGTTGGAAGAGGCAATGGGACCTTCTAGCCATAACAGAAGTTTCATTGAGCTCTTCAAGGGGTTCAGATCCAATTTTGAGAAGACATTTGACAAAATTAGGCAGAAGCAGGAATATAGTGTAATCAATTGGTTTAATTCAAATTTATTCATACTTGACTATATAGAAATCAGTGTGAAAACTTAGTCATGGCTAAGTCCTTTTGATTTCAATAGGTTTACCCCAAATATGACTGCAGACCAGATGTAAGCTATTACTGGATTCATAGTGATACTCAGCTTGAATTAGGTGTCCAAAGCTATCATTTGCATTGGCCTTTATCTAATCTTTTTCTCCTAGCCAGTAAACCTTCATTAGTGAAGAATTGGTCTCCAACCTTTAAAGGACAGATCAAAATCCTTAGTCATTTTTCAGTTAGTTTGCTACTTTTGGGCCTTGCTATAATTTGAACGAGACTGCTGGCTTCTCAGTCTACACCAGATGCAAACTCAGTGATGTAATTGACAGAAAACTGGATTTGGATTGTTTAGGCCATTTATTTTGCTGTGTTTGAACTAAGAAATTGAACCCAGCAGACCACTGCCTCATTCTTTGGCAAAAATAATGAATTAAAAATATAGCTATAAACCAAGCAAAGCCTCAATAGATATCAGTGCCGAGTATTTACTTCCTGTCCTCTCTGTCTGTTGCGGTCATCTGGTCCTCTGCAGTGTCTCTGACAAATTCAGACTGAACTTGTGAGGCCATCCATTGTCTATGGGCAAGCATTTTTTTTAATCTAATTGTAAATAAAAAGATACAAAAATGTAGCCCAGTTCTTTCTTGCTTCTTGGTATGTTTTTGGTCTCTAGTTGTGCCGCATCATGAATGCCGCAGTGTAAATGAGTCAGAAGTGATTGTGTGTCTGTGGCTGGATTTTGCTTCTGAATTTCTCAGTCCTGATAAATGTGGGTACCTGTGGTCCAAGTGTGTGAAGTCTCACTTCTTCCGGAGTTTTGTTTAACCTTTGCTGCCTCAAATTTTACCTAGTAGTAGTGTGGTGTCTGACAAGCATCACGAGCTTTCTTGCTATGTACGCTGAATCACCTATACAGCAAATTTCAAACAATGCCACTATGAGGAAAGGTACAACATCTGGAACTGTTTAGGTTAGAAAACAGGTAAGGAGAGACATGACAGAGGGGTACAAAATATAAAGGATGTGGAGAAATGAAGGCAGTGGATAATATTTTTGTCCCTCCCATGACACTGGAGAGATGCCATTTCTATGCTGTCCAATAGCTAGTGCTCTGGGCCGTTCATAAAAATTACCAAACAGAAATATAATAGAAATTTAAAACTATTCAGATCTAGGGTACAGTCCAGTCCAATGCAAAAGTATTTCCTTTTGAAAAACATGCATAGGATCAGAATATACATGAAGTAAATGGTTTTGGATCCAAAGCTTTTTAAAGTTACAGCAGTGGGATGGGGGTGAGACATTTAAAAGTTTGGTGCAACCATACATGGATTGCTGTTACAGTTTTGGTCACACCTAAAAATCGTCACTGTAATGTTGGGAAACGGAGAAAAAGGGAAGTAAACGGTTCCAGGGACAGGAGCAACATTATGAGGAAATACTACAACATGAAAGAACATTTATGCCTGATCCGCCTCCCACATTTTTTCCTTTCCATGAAATCCAACCTGCCTATAGAGGAGAAAAACCCATTTCCTTCCTCTCCTGGTCTTCCTCATGTCTGACTTTAAACTGTGAACTTGCAGGAGGCACCTGTCCTCACATACTCTATGAAACACCAGACATGCTGATGGCACTATATGAGCATAGTATCGAGGAACATGTGGAAGTCATGCCCATTTATAGCATCTTTTCACCCAACTATGTGCAAGTACCTACAGTGACACAATAGCTATACTTTATGCAAGGTTAAAATAAGGCAGGCACACAACTTTCTTGGTCTATTCGGCCAGTGTGCTGCCGGTTCAGGACCACTGATGCTGCTCTTACCTTACTGCTAGCAGTTATCTGTATAAGAATCACCAGAGGACAGCAGAAGAGTGTCTTTGCATCCCAATGGCAGCATTTCCAGTGCAAATGGCCCCTTTGCCACTGTTGCTCCTTGCCAGGAACAGGCCCTCTAGGGAAGGCATGGCACGGGAAGCTACAATTAAGGTCACAAGGAAGGCTGTAGGTTGTGCATTTCTGAAATACAGCAACAGGCATGAATTTGGGGGTGGGGGGGGTAGAATCAAATTGTGGCTTCCAGATGAAAAGGTATACAGTGAAAAATCTAACACCTGCAGAATGAAGCCACAACTACCACAAACTTAAATTCAGGGCACACCTGAGTGTGGCTTACTGGAGCTGCATTTATTCTGGCCTACTTGGTTGCATATAACTATAATAAATAAAATGAATAAACAGTGATATTTAGCACAAACTTTGTAAGACCTAAGAAACCATGACAAGACAAACTTGTAACCTATTTCTACATACAGGAAGTAGAAATGAAACATGTTTCTTACATTAGTTTTATTTAAAACACAAATACTTGTAATGGTAAACATGTGTGATTCAAATACAGTGATTTTAAATAGAAAACAAAAGGACTAAGATGCTCAAAACATAATGGAGTAAAATCAAGAGAGGAATTCTCTTCAACAAGAAAGAAAAGTGAAGATAACTGACCACAAACAGAACATTCTGCTGAAGCAGACAGGAACTCTTGCAAACAACATGGAAAAGATCTTTCACAGCCTCAGTTATGTTACTTTTCATTCACAATCAGCCAGAAGTTTTATCACTCCTCAAATACACTGAAGGTCATTGTTTCCAAGTTCTTGGGAACAGTATACAGACTAGCAGTTCATTCAGGGTAGCCATTTTAAATTAAGTCTCTTTTCAACTTTTCCTTCTAGAGGCAATGCTTCAAAATGAATTGGCAAAGCAAAGGTTTTTTCCTGTTAAACCGAATGTATTTACAATAAAATCAAGCAACATCTTTTTTTTTTCCCTTGCTAGGACACAACCGGAAACGTATCCTGCACCATTCCTACACCTTTACATGTGTATGTAGCAGGAGTAGACTAAAAGCAGTAGCAATAATAATGAACAAAGTGATTATAAAATATGGAGGTAAGATTGAGTAAGAACAATTATCAAGAATGGGTACACAATACATCCAAGTCTTCAAAGGTTTGTTGCAGGGTTCAAAGGAAGTCCACAAATATAGCTCAGATGTATGGACCAGGATGGTGAAGATGGGTACTCACAGGTGGGCAGTTTACAGGACCACAGCTAAGAACTCTACAGATTTGGCAGGGGGAGACTGTATACACAGGAATAAGTCCTCCAACTATTTAACTGGCCAGAGGACAGCTTTCCAAAGCTCAGATGACCCACGCAATGCCAGCAGAGTGGGTCATCACATTTTCAGTTTAGAGAAAGAAAAGAACCTGAGAATAACTTTGCATGCCTTTAAGGGCATGTTTTAATTATTACTTGAGAGAGAGAAAGATACAAGAATACAATGGGGATTTCTTAACTTTTTCTTCATGAGTTTATGCTTGCAGGTGAAAACCCCTCCTGTTGGTACAGAATGATGGCTAAAACACACTGTTCAATAGTCTCTAAGCATATTGCATCATTTTCAACATCAAGAGGGACTGAAGCTCCACCTGCACTGTTACAGCACATTTGGTCCAAGAATATTATCTTCCCCTTCCTCTACATTAAAATGTACTGCTGATCTAGAATCAATTTTTAAAATAATTACATAACTCAGAGCGTTGACATACTAACTCAAGAACACAAATTACCCTCAAAAAATCACAAAACAAGAGGAAGCTCTGAAACACACAGACAATGAACTTTGCCACAAGGCCAGAAAACTAGCGGAACAGCTCAGTTCAAATCTTCATGAAGAACATTGTGTTGATGGAACAGGTGAACCCTGTGTAGGGTTCTGAATGGTCTCAGATTTTTCCTAGTTGAAATGTCCATGGTTTTGTTATTCAAATACTTAAAGTGGACAGGATAGCAAGAGGACAGTCTTAGAGGGACATCTCTCTGACCAGCAGGGCAATTCAGGACCATCTAATGCAGACAGCTTCTCAACCAGCTCAAGTGTGCTTTAAGACTCCTCATTTAGAAAGGGTTAATTCTTGGTTATCCAACAAAATATACAGCTTTTATTTCTCTCAAAAAGAAACTATATGAAAAAATCAACTGTCAATCATTTCAGAGAGTTCAAGCAGGAGGTCATCCTCATCTTTTCCTGGGTCTAAATCAATCTCGGCTTCCAATTTGCCTCCTGAGATTTCCCAAATAAGCTTTTCAAAGTCATCTTCAACAGAGGAAGGTGTTTTCCCTGCTCCTGTTGAGCTCAGTCTGCGTGTCTTCACTGCTGAATGGGAAGAGGTTGAGCTTGTGATCTCCGCTGGTAACGTAGAAGCCACCTGGGTATCCATTTCCATCTCAGAACTTCACAAAGAGGGGGAAAAACAGCTCAGAATGTATCCATGTGGGAAACAACACAAAGGTCTGGACCCTTGGAGAACTCTTAGGCACAGCAGATTTGTACATAAGTTAATAAGTCATTAATAATATGGTTAATAAGCCATTTCAAAACTCTTCTCTACCAGCAAGCATGCTACAGGTTAACCACAGCCATGCGACTAAAGTAAGGAGGAAGTAGATAAAGGTAGAGATTATGTAGCAGTAACATCTAGATCGTATTAGCAAGAAGAGAGAACACCTGTTCAAACATTTGATATGTGTCATCATATGCCAAGCAAAGAAAGGCTTTTAGATAGT
This sequence comes from Varanus komodoensis, assembly GCF_004798865.1. NCBI lineage: Eukaryota > Metazoa > Chordata > Lepidosauria > Squamata > Varanidae > Varanus > Varanus komodoensis. The sequence continues at coordinate 127,905,311 of NW_025335268.1, forward strand.
TTTAGCAGTACTGGCTGCAATTATCTGCTTTCTTAATTTTACACTACATAGCCTTCCACTTTATTTTTAAGATAATGTAGGTTAAGATAAACTGAGCAATATGCAATGCAAAATGGAAGAATGTCAAAATGAAAACATTATAGAGCTTACTAGGTATGATAAAATCAGCATATAATCTGTGATGCCACAACACAAATGAATCACGACATGAAATTTCATCTGCAAGACCACATCAGATGCAGAAGTTATAAAGGCCTACTTATAAAGGCCAATACCAAAATGAATGAATATTCATCTTTAAAGTGGCATAGTTTTCTTCATTTTTACTATAACAGATGAAAAGGCTAGTGCTCCGTACTCAGAGATAGTACACAGATTAAAGCAAGGACAAATGTCAATTCTGAAACCCTACCAGGCCAATTGCAGTTAAACTGTGATTTACAAGTTATCTTAGAACTGCAAAGGATCTTCAGATATTACCAACTCGGATTGAAAAGGCAGCACACTGTCACCAGAAATTTGAAGATACAAACTTCACCTAAAATAAGGCACTCTCCTCTCTGCAGGAGGACATAAACAGCAGTATGCAACATGGGCTCAATGGACAGCAATGCACCCCAAATACCTTTATTTGTGCCCACCTAATGTGGCTAGGACTGCTGTGAAACAAACTTTTGTTGCTGAAACTGTGTGTTCAAAAGAGTTCTTTATTGCGTTGGACATCAGACCTTATTTTTAGTCTTTTGGACAAGTTATTTGTCCTTTTCCAAACATCCAGTGGCAGCCAACTTGTGCTGGTGCCTAGGGCAGTTTGTCAAATGGCTACACATGCCCATGGCCCTAAAAAGACTACATGCTACTGCTTTAATGAGTGCTAGCTCAGCAACATCTTAGTTTTGCTTTTATCTGGTTGACTAAACTGAAGTTACTTTAGAACCAAGAGGAAAACTATTTGTGCTTTGTACTGAACTCTTCTTTTAATCTGATTAAAGGTATACCTTTATCTATCATGACTCTAACTTGTATTTTTTCAGGACCAACAACTGTAGACCAGGAATTTTCAATCTGAATGTATTATATCCAAGGTTCTTATGACATCACATTTATTTCATTCTATTCCCAATGTGCCTATCTATCATCTAATCCTTCATTCCTAAAAGAAGGAAAAACGTTAAAGGCCTCTATCTTAAACTTCATACAATCTCATTGCAGTAGTGACTAATCAACACTCCTATTCAGTAAGCACAAACTGTTCTACGATAGTCCCTTTGAAATACACTATCACTATTAATAAATTCAATCATTACCTGTTGGAACACACTCTGTCAGGAACTGTGACCCCAGTGTTCTTCGGGAGGCCTGGAGCATTTGGCTGGGGAAAAAGAAACAGATAAAAATAAGATATCTCTCTACAGGCTCTTTTCCCTCTCTTGTTAACATGACACTTAATTCTTGCACATCCATCTTGTTTCTCTCTTTTTATTCAAAACAAAAAGCCTCTCTCAAGAGAAGTTATAAGTGATACTTTCCCAAAGAGGACTGGCCAATTAGCACTGAAAACCTTACAATGCAAAAATTCTTATTGATTTAATACAGTACAAATTTACAGCTTCCATAGAGCCCAAAGGGCCTGATCCTGCCTAATCTTGGACGCTAAGCAGGGTAAGGCCTGGTTGAAATCTTGATGGGTGACTTAAATGTTATGAACCACTCAGAGAGCTTTGCCAATGGGCAGTAGAGTAGTGTAATGTAGTAATTAAAAGTATGCAAATTTCAAGACAGTCTAACATTTCAAGCTATCAAAGAATTTTGGTGGAAGTGATCCAGCTACATGCATCAGTTCTCATACCAAAGGTAGTGTTTCATGTGGAAGTTCTTTCACGTCTGTGTTTGGGATGGGGTTCAGTGGCTTCACTGCTGCAATGGAGGGACGACTCTCTGGTGCTTTACGTTTCAATGCTTGCTTTGCTGAAGACAAAGGTTTCAATCCACATGTTTTCATGTTCACCTTGGATTTGGCTAGAATATGAAATCCAGTCAGTTAACATTGGAGGCAATGTCTCTTTTCCTTTCCTCACTCTCATTAAGGCTAGTTTTAAGATTCTAGGAACAGTACTCCTCTTCCTTGAAAGGGTCATTTTTACATGTACCAGATTTATAAAGTTTGAGAATACTTAGAAAATTACATTTCTATAATTCTAACATAACTTGCCACCACACACATTCTCAGCACTCTTCACACACTTCAGTTCTTTGCCTCCATGGAAAATGCAGCTGCACCAGGCTGCACTGTTCTGCAAGGAGGCGCTTTTTGACCCAGAGCAACTAGCATTAGGAGTATCTCTTCAACACAGAACCAAAGCTAAAAAAAAAAAAAAAGGAAAGTGATGCAACTTTACCATTACATGTCCTGTGCCAGTGAGATGGGAAAAATTACTTAGCAAAGCAGTTTCCAGAAACTCCCCCAAAGTATTTAAGCTTTAGCTGGGTCTACAGCTTAAAGGTTGGGTTTAGCTGCTTGAACACTTTTTCAGCAGTGGTGTAATGGATATAGCTGACCAACAGCTTGACTATTAGGGTAGACTAGGAAGCTTCTGAGTTTTAAGTTAGAAAACACACATATAAGCGTTTTAGGTAATTTCAGAGTTGCATAGAAGCACTATGCTTTCACGCTGTTCAGGCACACAGCAGAAACAGTTCCAAGGGAAGCAATGGCGGGACTCCCATAAGGAGTAACTTTTCCTGTTACCGTCTTCTTTGTAATCAAGTTATGCTAGGGACCACATGACTGAAACTCTGCAGCTTGTCATTTAACATATGGGTGGATGAGTACTAAAGAATAGTCTATGGCCTTTCCATGCACTTGCTCAGGTTTTAAGAAGTATGAATCATCTTGATGGCATCCTTTCTACCTGTTTTTGTCAAATGGTCAAGCAGGCCAGCCTTTCTATGAGTAAGCCTAGCAGACATGCCACTTACCTCTAGCCCTTGGTTCTACAGGTTGGGTAGAAAGCCTCAGCTCTGCTGATCCCGTGTTCTCTGGTGCGGTCTCCTGGGTTCTCACCAGTAACCTCTTTGTAGGTAGACGGGTTTTCCCTGTTTTCACAGGAGATTCAGGATTTGTAGTGGCTGGTGCCTTCCCTTCTGCCATTTCTTCCCCAGCAGGTGGCACAGTCATCCGTTCCTCCTGGGTCTTCCTCTCTTGCTGCTGTTTTAGCCTTTGTTTCTCTTTCCTTATCTCTTCTAAGCTCTTCACATACACTTTGGAATGTGAATTGCTCACACTGTCATTCAAGGGCTGGGTGGAAATTGAAGAAGGATAACAGAGAAATTTCCCCCAAAAATCTATATAAGGTCTTTAAAGAATGTACTATGAACCCTTCTCAATTCAGATCTACTAAAATGCAGCTGACTGGTTTTAAAATGAGAATCCTCATCTTTACTCTGGAAATTCAGTCTAGAGGCAGCACGTGACTTTCCATGACCAGAACAGAAAGAGAATGCACTTCTTGGTGGAAACATGAAGCCACATAGCACCATGCAGCTTCAACCAAGAACCAGTTATCTACTACAGAGTATATAGCTGAGGCTTGGCTAACCAAAATGGGCTTAATACAACTCAAAAACACAAAATGACAGCCCACATTAAATTTATCTGTGTGCATCAAATTCAATACTGTATATATGGCAGCAACCAGTGGTGACCACCCACAAAAAAGCCGGTCCCAATAATTCCACTAGGCAAGCAAGTGGTGCCCACTATATGCAAGAGGCACTTCTCAACACTTCCAGGACCAATCCAAAGCAACTAGAAATGCTTGTTTTCTAGAATGAGGCAGGTCAGCTCTGGATGAGCAAAATGGTGGGCACTCTTTCACAAAGGATTGGTTTTACAAAGGATTGGAAGGGCTGACCACTAGCTGAATGTGAGCAATAGGCCAAGCTGCAAATGGACAGCACTGGGTATTGTTCTATGTTTATAAACCACAAAAAAAACCAGATTATATAGTCCTGACATGCTTTCTGGAGACTGCTGTAGGACTTTAGATTAGGAGCTTTAAATGTTGTGTTGTTGGCTGATACTGCGTGTCAGAAAATGAAGCCCAGTGTCAGGATAAGAGCCTGATCCACCCTGCAAGTGCTTGCCGAAACATCCTTGCAGGTACTTGCAGGGAACAGCTGTGGGGCAATTATGCAGTGCAGCTCAAAGCCCTGGAGAGCAGCACAGAAGGCTACACTGCGTTGCTGCTCCTTCCCACAGCAATACAAGCTGTCCTAGTGACGTCCTTGAGCTCTGGCTTCCTGCACTGTCTCACCTGAATCCTGTTTCCTGCCTACCCACCCAGCCTACCTCCCTGACTCCCGCCCAGCTTCAGCCTGCTCCTGCTTCCATCCTTTTCTCCAGCCTGACCCTGTCTTCCCAGGGCTCTGCACCCATTCCCCCTGACCTCACCTTGCTCTAGAACATGACTGTCTTTCTGGAACTTGACCTGGGACTGTGCTCATGAACTGTGTCATATTGGACTTTGTTGCTTGACTCGATGGTCTGCTTTTTGACCCTGGAGTGTTAAAGAGATGTGCCTCCTGCCTCTGAACGCACTGCAGAACACCACCCTGTACCTGCACCATGGTCCCAGGATCCCGACCACAGAACCCTGCCACCCACACCCTGGACTTACACTCAGAGGCATAGCTGGTAGCATGGCATTCCATTCACAAGAGGCTACTGCTAGAATATATCGCACTGGGCTTGGCCTGCTAATTATTGACTCAAGTAACCAATGGTCTAAATGAGCCACACAGGATGAGAATGAGTATGTTGTTTATCACTGGTCAACCACTCTCATCTTAGGTACTTGCAAGTAGTTTCCTAACATACTGAATCCTAATGATGAGGTGCATGCACAATTACCAAGGTCCCCTCACCTTCACAGTAGCATCCACTGCGGAAGCTTTTGGAGAAGACTTCAGCTCCAGGGATGCTTTTTCTTCCTTTCCAGGGGCTGCTAAAACACAATACAAATGAAATTGTTTCTCTTGATGTCTAGAACTCTACACAGCTGTTTATTTCATTTTTATACTGCCAAATATAATGTATTGTATTTTTAATGTATTATATTATTTTAATGTATTATATTTTAATGTTTTGTGAGCCGCCCCGAGGCTTCGGCAAATGGGGCGGCATAGAAATTTTCTAAATAAATAAATAAACCAAGACTCTCTGTTTTCTGACTTGCGGGAATGGGTAGGTTAAGAAGGTGACCACCATATCCAGTAGTATGCTCAAATAACCTTCCCCTTTGCCCTATCACCAAGTTAGAGTGCATGCTCATGATCCTCTGGAAGCCCACAGGCATAATTCTGCTAAGTCAATGCTACAATTTAAGTGATGTTACACCACACAGTTCATAGGTTCAAATTTAATGTTCACAAGACATGAAAGTCTTCTAAAAGGTTGCAAGCAAGACATTCTTTCTAGGCTCTGAAACACCTGAAAGAGGCTCAGATGAACACATTCTACCCAGTCCTGGACCAAGTAAATGCACATCCTAGTGATAATCAAGTAGGTAATAACTCGTATTTACTGCATTGACTTTACTTCCAAGCTTTTTTGTCAGAAAGATTTGGTCTGGCATTAAAATTTATCACAGGTAATTCTCAAATAAGCTAGAAAGGTCAGGTGCCTCAAGGAGCTTGGATTTAAATCCAAGCTAGATGTTACTTCGGCAAATGTGTAGTTCCAGTTGCTGAAATATTAGGTAATTCCTTTCTGCTTTCAGAGCTGGAGAAGAGAATTTTTTAAATGCTGAGTAGAAAGGCCCATGCACAGAAGGCAGTTGCTTGGCACAGGAAAGCATTAATGTTAAAAGAAAACTGGGGGTCAGGGGCTCTGCATTTCTTAGTCCATCTAGCTTGTTTCTTAGCTACTACACCCAAGCAGAACAATTCGAAAAACAGAAAGCTAACATGGGTGAACCTCCATCACCTTTGCTCATGGCATTTCCACTACAGCTAAGATGCAATACTTAATCCCTGATATTGCTCTAATCTATGCACCAGGACAGAAGCCAAGTCTTTGAAAGGATTATCATCATGTCTATTCTTCTGTATAATCACCTGTTTCAACATGTGCCTGAGTGCAGCAGGTTCTGACTATTTAAAAGTCAAACAAAATGTACATGTATGAAGAATATGCACACATAATGTGTAGTACCTGCTGGCTTTGTCATGCTCAGCGGTCTCCTCCCAACTAGAGCTCGTTCAGGTTGCATCTGTGGCTTTGACATGCTTTCTGCACTTTGCTGCATTCGAAGTGCTTTTTCCTGCTTGATTTCCTCCAGAGTCTTGATGCGTACCTCAGCAAAGTCCTTGGTTTTGCCAGAAGGTTCCTCTAGGTTTCTTCTGCTAGACACAGCCGAAACTTGAGAGCACTGCTTCTGAGGCTCACACTCATGCTTTGGTTTGGTCGTGCTTTCTTTTTCAGCTTTTATCCGTTCCTCTTCCATTTGTCTCTGTTTTTTCTCAGCCAGGACTTCAGAAAAGGTTTTGATCCTGATTGCAGGAGATGGTTTTGCCACTAAACTGGAATCATCTGTGGTACAAGCAACTTCAATCTTGGGTTTGGACTGAGTTTCTCCCTTTCTTTGGCTAGCTTTCTCCAAACGGATTTCTTCCAGTGTTTTCACATGGATCTCACCCGCTGGTTTGGCAGCGTTCTCTACACCACCAGACAACAGCAGCAAAATATTCAGAAGAAGGAATAAACTTACATATTTACCTTGAGCATTACACCTCTATGTAGTTTTGTCATGAAAATATGAATATCATCCTGAGAGTTAATCCACCCTGCTATTGCATATCATAAATGGGAAGATGCATGTGTCATATTCTAACCCCTGCCAGATTTTCATATACTGAAGCAGCTCTCAGGATCTGAAGATATGTATTACAGATAGACGTCTTACGTCAGCAAGCACATGAGCTCGAAAGTCAGAAGTGTAAGAAAACAGAGCGATAAATTGCCTTTTATCTGATCAAGTCTAGGCGTGCACTAGGGCAGAGTCCACCTGCAGGAAAGGGTAAGAAAGGGGACTCTAAAGTATTCAGGAAAAAAAATGTTACCTGTTTCCATATTGTTCTGCTCTGACGGCAACCCTAGTCTCTCCTTAAGAGTTCTGGGAAATTGTACTGCAGAGAAAAAGAATAAATGATAAACAAAGTCTCCTATTTTTTTCTCCCACATCTTAACTTGGATGTGATTTTCTTGGAAAACAGACATTACATATGACTTCTTGCAATTTGTAAGGACCACTACAAATAAACTGAACTTAGATATTTCTTATTCCCTAATCCTTGTAACAATGAACAAGTTCAAGACTCTAAATCAAAGCATAACATTTGCATACCACATATATACACGGAAGTGTGCATGCTTTGCAGCCATTGTAGAATAATACTAGAGATCTTTACTGGCACAGAATGTGCACACAGGCTCTGTGTGGATAAATCAAGGCTGCACGCATGATTCGTTGTAATGCTTATACAAAGCTCTCTCATTCCTGACATTAAAAAGTAGTAATAAACATTTTTAAGCGCACAATCCTATAGCCCTTGGAGAGCATCCCAGGGATCACAAGATTTGTTAGAGTTGTTCCCAGCCAACAATGTACACAACCTGAGAACGGGGAAATCTGAATAGGAAACATTCCCCCCTGTCCCTTGCAGTGCTACAGAGAGAATCACAGTGGCATCCTCTCTTCATGTAAGAATGCAAATGAAGGAGAAGGGGGCAGGTAGACACCAAGATTTGCAGAATCCTGAAGCTTCCTAGCTCCCATGATTCTAACAGATGCACTCTAAAACGTTTCAAGAGAGGAGGACAGAGACATGAAGATCACTTCTGTTACTCCTTTTGCTCTGCTAGCTGGCAGAGCACTTGATACTCTGAGTACTCCTCCAGTAGGTAGTGCTGTGTCCTAAATAATCTGTTGAAAAGACTTGCAAATCCAAGAAAGACTAGGAAGGCAACTGTCATGTTTCATGATCACCACTGTCCTCAGGATCTTGTGAAAGGACTGGGTAGTTTAAAAAATTACTAGGAAAATGAGATTTTCAAAACTGAATAAAATTCTCTATAGCTAAAGAAAAGTAGAATACATTTTATTGATTTAAGAGTCATACCTTTCTTTGCTGTTTTGTCTGCATTCTCCAGGGAATCTATTTTTCTGCCCAGTCTTTCGGCAAGGCTGCGTTTTAACAGAAGACCACTCTCAGCAGCTTAGGGGAAAAAAAAGAAAAGAGTTAATTTTCATGATTGAGTTCTTAGCTTCTGGCTATAAAAGCATTACATTCGTACATTATACATGTTTCTAATAGCAATTATAGCTACTAGCAATTATATTTTTTATATTTCATATATGATACTGTAAGCTGTCCTGAGTAGGTATTTTGCCTAGAAAGGCAGGATAAAAAATTTTAATATCAAAATAATTATGCATACAAGAGCTATGCTTGAGCCCAAAAGGGTTTCAAAATGCTAGAAACAGCTAAATGGGATAAAACATGAGAAGCGTAATGCAAATCCTCCTTGTCACTTATCATACTCCGTGCCACAAAGGAATGGCATATGTTATCATACAGCTAATTGATTAAGTCACCCAAGTTCAAAACAAAAAAGAGAACAAAAGGAATACTATGTGCATGTAGGCACCTATAATGGGGAAAAAATCACTGCTGTACAGTAACAGTGAAGTGCAGGAAAGTATTTTTTTATTGGACACACAAATCTCACCTATGTGAGGCTTCCGTTTTCCCAGTCTCTCTGCAAGAGTCAATCTAATCCGAGGCTCCTCACCTAAGACAGTGAAGGCAAGAAAAAAATACTTTTCATTAAAATTTTGTTTTCCCTCACAGAATCCCTTTGGTAGGATTAGCAATCCACAAGGTAGCTTCTTTTCAAATGAACAAAAACTCACAGACAGCAACAATAATAATCTGCACAAAACCTAGAAACTTTGATCAAAAGTGTGACTAACAGTATAGTGCAGGAGGACTAGAATATAAAAGGACCTTATCTGGAGATGAGATGCAATTTAAACTGCCCATCTCATTAGGCTAAGAGAGTGATGTTGGGATCCAAGGGGTTTGGAGATTCACGGAAATCTTATTACATAAGCAGAATGGAGTGGGAGTAAAACTGGATAATAGCTAGATCTGGTCAGAAGAGCTAATGTGTCACCCTGGATTACAATGGGCATCAAAAATAGTTGCATTAGGAAACGGATGGATGGACTATTTGAAAAAGTAAGTGATTTATACTTAAAATAATACAAGGCATTCAAAAAAGATAAGTAATCAAAACTTATCAACATCAAGTCCCCCACTTTTACGACATGGTTCTATATCTGTTGAAAGAAGATAGGTTGCCAAATATATGAAAATGGGGTTACGGGGAGAATGGTAGTGAGAGTATCACTGCTTATCAAAAGACACGAACAAAATCTGCAGAAACAGTACCGCCTGAGGAATTTCTAAACAGAAGTTGAAGCTGAGGCACAGTTACCTTGCTTTGTAGATAAAGTTACTGTTCTGACCACAGTCCGTACATTTTCTTTCTCTGGACCTGGATGAACCTGGATTTGGCCAGTGACTTCAGAAGGGATGTCTAAAGAGAGCAAAATAAAGCAAGATGAAGCTTCATTTCTGCCAATATTTAGGATTTATATAGCAGTAATGGTGCAATCCTAAGCATATCCTATTAAGGAAGTTCTGTTGAACTCAGTAAAATATATTCCAGAATATGCAGGCCTACAACTGCACTGCAAATGTTCAAAGAAGTTTGCACATATTAGTAATCATTGAAACAGCTCTGTAAAATATCGTGGTTAGAGTGCCGGACTGGAGCCTGGGAGATCTTGGTTCTAGTCCTCACCCAGCCATGGAGCTAACTGGGTGACTATTGTTATGAGGATAAACAGCCTAACTCTCAGCCACATCACAGGGTTATTGTTATGAGGATAAAATGGAGCTATGTAAGCTGCCTTGGACTCCTCACAAGAAATAGCAATAATATACTTTCAATACCGCAGAAAGTAATGTCTTTCCTAGGAGTACCCTGTGAGTTTGCAATCAAAGTAACATTTCAATATGGGGCTTCTGGTCATACTTAACTACCACTTAACAACACTACAATTCATTACTAACCAAGCAAAACACCCACAAATACCCAAAGACTGTTAAAATGTCGAACTTCAAGTTGGTTAATACCCCATCCCAAAGTTATGGCAAGGCTTTGGGTTAGACAGAGTTAATTTCCCAGAAAAAAAAAGTTGCATTATAGAAAAGTTTCTGAAACAGATCTGCACAATCACAATGATTCAAAAGATGTAGGGGTTGTGACAATCCTCCCTATATTTCATCCCTCTTCTGTTCGTTGGACTTATTTGCATGCTTGGCCCTTGCTCAAGAATTGAGCTGAGCTGAGAAGAAGTCTACAAACTTTCATAGAATTTTGGTTGTACAACCAGAGACCTTCTTCCGTAGCACATAAAGCACAAAGAAAGGCTGCAAGTCACCTGCATGGAAAAGCACAGCATTCACACAGGACTCAATTCCTGGTGAGTGCCTGTGTGAACATCTGACATGCTCACCAGGAAATGGGACTTACAATAATGAGAAAGCAGGTCAGAGTCCAGAAGGCCAAGACCAGAGAATTGGATGGATTCCCACCCCCCAAAATGCACCCCTCACACATTCCTAAACAGAGGTAGACAAAATACAGAACAAATTTTGTAAGTCAGTTCTAACTGAAATTTAAAGATCACATTCCTGAAATGACTGCTGGAAGAGTTTGTGAAACAAAACAAAGCCAGATCACGATACAAGTAATGCTATCGGCTTTGAGCAGCTCTCCAAATTATTGTATTTTCCCACTAAGATGCATATAAACAGACACCTTTCCAGCTGTGTTATCCAATTTATATTTGCAATGCTCTTAGTTTAAATAAGGCAATAAGAGGAATAACATTACTGTTTACAAAGCACTAAAGCAAAAGCTAGTTAACAGCTCACACTGGACATCAATGCAGCAACACATTTTCTCAGAAACTGCCATGTTCAAGGTTTTCATATAAGGCACTGTAGGCTACCATCCAAACCACAAATATGGGGGGTGGGGGTAAGACATAGTCAACTCACCACTCTGTTGCTTTGACTTTTCCTTCATTTTCTTTGACTTGATTTCTTCAAGTGTTTTGATCCCAAAATTCAAACTATTATCTGAAAAATGTAGAATTCATATACATATGACAGATGTATACATATATCGAAGGAGTTAACATTTACTGTCTCTTTCAAATAGGGAGCCATAACAAGAAAACAAAGCTTAAAGCTAGATAATCTGCAGTACTTTAGTTTTTCCCCCCAAAAGTAGAAATTTCAATAATCTTGGAATTTCATGTTTGAAATTTTTGCTTGCTTTGAATCAATCACTCAAATTCATTTATTCCTAATGTACAAAGAACCTTTAAAGCCTTCATCTCGGTGTTCTTCAGGTATTTTAGGCTACAAGTCCCATTACCCCAGACTACTGGCCATGCCTGCTGATACCTATGCATGTTGAAGTCCGGAACATCTGGAGGGCACCAGTTTGCCTAACTTTGCCTTATTTCATTTATAATCAGAGTTTATCTGCAAAGTATATTAAGTGATTGTAATGCATCAAAGTATATGACCAAGAAGGGGTTCCTATATTCAAACTTAACACACTGTCTGTGTTGCATTTTTTTCAAACTTTAACCTTAGCACTATCACTAGAAATTAGCAGCTTCATTTCAATCCCAAACTAGACTTGCTATGGTTACAATGTTATTGTTAACATTAGGAGGTATGCAATTCCTCCAAATTCAGAAACAAGGTACCCTATGCACTGAGGTTGGTAGTTAAACATGCATGTCAGTTACCTATCTTTGTAAACAAAGATCCAGTCACACACCACATCCTACAGAGACTTTTCTTAAGTTTTAGTTTTTAACTGCATCCCCCAACAATAATGAAGTTAATACTTCAGTCACAAGAACTGAAATTTAAGCATATTCAACCAAACATAATCCAAATGCCAATTATGACATAAAATGACACAGTGGTACATGTTGCAAGATCACTGTTCATGGTTAAACAAGCCATGCTGCCTGGGTTCATAACAACATGCCAAGGAATCAGGCAAATGGTGCCTGCCACAGACCACAGCCTAAGCAAGCCACCATGGCCTGCTTAGCATGTACAGAATGTAAAAACCAGGTCACAGCCTTGCTGAAGGGCTACTCACTTCATCTGTCAACCGCATTGGTTCCTACCTTTATCTTGCTTTGCGCTGGTCACTGTTTTCCGAGTAGAAATTATTCGCAACCCGTTAGGAACTTCTGCAGAGGGTTGCTGAACTGGCATTTTAGATTCATCACCTTCTTCAGATAATTGATCTGAAAGGAACGATATTGTTAGTTAGATCTTAATCCTGCTTACTAGGAAATCCATTTAATTCATTGAGATCTCCCAAGTATACATAGTTTCCTTATGCCTACAGACACACACACTGCTACAAGAGAGAAATATCATGCTTTAAAAAACCGTATTTTGCTCACCATCATCATCCTCATCATCATCTGCAGCATTTATAACAACAGGTGGATGAGTGGGGCTGGGTACATTTTCAGAATTTTCCACCTTCATTACCCCACGCAATTGAGGGGATGGATTAGACTGAACAGAAAGCTTATTCTGCTGAAGTGAGATCTGTGTAGCCTTCATTTCTTCTTCTGCAGACTCAGTAACGTTTGGAAGAACAGCTTAAACAAAAACAAAACACCCTATGAACTATAAACTGAAAACCATTCTGTTACATCTAGCATTAGTAATCTATAAAGGAAACCCAATGAAAACAATAAAAAAAATTAGGCATGACTAATTTAGGTCCTATTGGTTTTGGTAGATCTAACTAAAGTCTGGATTCAACCCATTCACTACAATACACAGATTGTGGAACCTTTCTGTGTCCAAATTGCAATGAATTACCAATATTAGATATTTAATAAAGACTTCACATAGTTTTGACTAAATGACCACCAAACCAGTCTTATTCTTAACTTTAATGTAAATCTCAATTTCTAACATAAACATCTAGCTTCATAAGGTTGCATATGGGAAAATTTTCAACTGTAGTTAGGGCTTTGTTTAACAAAACACCTTTGTGGGGTGCTTCTAGCATTTTATATACAACTTATTCTCAAGTAAGCACTATCTGCTATAAGTTGTGCTTTAAACACAACTTGTTGTTGTTACTTGGTAAGTCGTGTCCGACCCATCGCGACCCCATGGACAACATTCCTCCAGGCCTTCCTGTCCTCCACCATCCCCCGGAGTCCACTTAAGCTCAAGCCGACTGCTTCTCATGTAAATTTTATTTAAGGTCTTTCGGTTGGAGAAATGAACTGCCTGACATACCAAATGAGCTAGATATGGTTCTCTTTAAAGTACCTGTAAAGGTATGACAATCTAAAGCATGGGTCCTCAAACTACGGATGTGGCCCGCCATGCCCATTTATCTGGCCCGCCATGCCCATTTGGACCTGCTGTGCCAGTGCACCCACATGTGCGCCTGCGGCCGCCCACCTCACTCCACGCATGGGGAGGCAGCAGTTTGCTCACTCGGAAAAAACGATCTGCAAGCGAGCAAGTCACTGCCTCGTGTGTCCACCTCACAGAGTGTGCCCGCCCCTGCCTCACCTTTCCTCACCATGTGCGCGTACCCACCCACCCCTCGCTGCGAGCCCTGCCTTTGCCTCAGCGCCTGCGCCGGTGTGCGCCACCCCCACTCCCGCCCCCACGCACCACCGGCACCACCTTTCCAGCCCGCGCCCAGCACTGGGACCTTTCAACTGGCCCTCTGGTTCAAAAGTTTCAGGACCCCGATCTAAAGTTACAGCATAAAACATTTTGTGGATGAGAAGTCCTACTGATATAATCTAGAAGCAAAATACAACTCACTCTTGCTTGGAGGTAAGAAAAGTCCATCCACAAAACGTCCCTTGTTGTGGTGGAAAGCACAGTTCAACTTCTGACAGCCCACAGGCTGATTTTCCCAGTAGCATGGAATCTCACTGCGTTTTTTCTGGAGATAAAATATAGGCTATAAATGTACACGATGAACAGCTACATGTCCACCATATCAGGTACCACTATTTGAGCCTAAGAGTTTTATCCCAGCCTAAGAGTTTTATTAGGAAAAATGGCAAAACAAACATAATTCTACATCCATAGTTTAAAAATATCACCTACTTCTTTAGGGACAGTCAGCCAACTATGATGTGATCATTTAAATCAGAGCAACCTGAAACTACAGATAGCACATGATCTTCATTCATGCGCTAGGTTATTTAGGCACCTATCACTCAGATTTCTGAAAAGCAGCTCTTTAGAGATTAAGAACTCTTTTGAGTGCAACAGAATGGTACACAGAAATGCAGCAGGCAGAAGAATCAGCAACACACATATGGTGCACATGTAAAACTGATTCTGCTGATACATGGGGCATTTTAGATTCTGGCCAATTATTTTTCAACTCTCCCATTGTTATTTTTTCTTCCAAATTCTACTGCCTGCTACAGCTTCTTTTAAAATAGATGAAAGCTGAAAATAAAGAAAAGTGTTAAAAACCAGATAGCATGCTGAACTGTAGGCTGATTCTGTCATAATACTTCTTGTCTGTATAAATCACCCGGTAGGTTATCAAGCACATTTTCATGTGTGCATAAACAGAAATTGTTGCAGGCTATTAACTGTAACACTTTATTCTTTATTATCACCCTAAAAAAATTTCTCCAAATTAGAATAAAGCTAGAAAGATACTTAACTAAGATCTATGGTGACTTCTCATATAACCATCCATGTTGCATTAAGAGTTGCAGTCTTGACCCTGTGCTCTCAAACTACCGTGAACAGTCTTTTAAAAGACATCTCTGTACTTGTATTCAAACAAAGTAGGAGTTATCAAAATAACCTTGCAAACTAAAAACTTTGCATATTTTCATTTTAGGCATAGTAACTTGCTAACTCTAAATCATGTTCATATCTTCGTATCTCTTCGGCAAAAGGCTCCATACCAAAAATACCACAGCCCAGCTAGTGTCAACAATACAAGTTTTTCTTTTACAAACACAGGCTAATGTAATATTACACATGCTTCTTAATTATAAAGTTAAGAAAGCACTTACATCAATCTCCATGTGTCTAAACCGGCAAATACTCCTGAAGCATCGCCCTTCCTGCCAGAGCACACAGACAGTTTCATTCCCCAGGGCAGCTTCACAATGACGGAAGGGGCAACTGTCACCCTATGGAAGACAAAAGGAAAAAACAACAAGAAAACCCTTAGGAGGAAAATCCAACACTGCACTAAGTGGACTGCAGCATCAACAATGGGATTTTTCTCTCCAATCCCCCTGCACCTTCCTCAAATTATTCTCCCAAGCTTCCCAATGTTGAACGGTGGGAAGACGGAAGGAGTGGAAGAATTGCCCTTTTTCTGCTGTTGGAAAATGTTCCATCAAGAAGTGGCTACTTGAATTCAACCCCAAAATGAGGAAATTTCCAAACCAACCAACCATGTTCTAAATAAGGTTTAAAACCAGGATTCTCCCTAGCAAAGTGCCAGTTATGGTACTAGGTAGGATGTGAGCGAGAGGAAGGGCCTATATTGTGCTAAGGAAGAGAGCCATTGAACCTAGGTATCAGAAGTGTAAGAAGTACCTAGGTGTCAGAAGGTATAGAGCATATTTTGCTCCTGCCTCAAAACTGTGACTGAGTAAAATGTCTAATTCTACTCCACTGGAGTGAATGCAACCATTAATTCATCTCAAAGTCAGGAAGTGAAGGGTGGCACCCAGGGGAACCTGTAGGCTAAGTATGCCTTGTACCACTAATGAGAGAACCCATTTTATTGTTTCTCAACTGCATCCAACATTACAGCCCATTTTCTTTTCCTGGGGAACAAGATGGATACCAACAAGAACCAAACCCACCCAAAGTGCAGGCTCTCACACATCTGTCTACATAATTTCGACCCAGCTTATGTTTCTTGGCAACTCTAGAATTTGTATATATAAAAACTAGTTCTTAGATTTCATCTGACAAAGAGATGAGTAAAATATCAGTGTGGAATGCCCACAAGGTCATTAGAAAGCAGAGAAACAAAAGAGAAATCAGAAATAACAAGCCCAGTAAGAAAAAGTAACCAGTAAGGTTTTGCAGGAGATGCTGAACCTCAGGCCTGGAAATCAAACTGCATCCTCATGCTCCAGAATTCCTAAGATGGCCCATCCTCCCTTTTTCCCTATCACAAATCGTTTGGTGATTTCATGGTTTCATTTGCGCAGATTTTCTTCATTCTAAATGAAAAATTCTACACTAAAATAAGCTGTTACTTTGATCCCACCCACCCCTGGAATGTGGCAACTGACAGCTTCTCCTAAACTGTGTTTAATTCTCAGGCTGGAAGAGTTTTGTTGCCCCTGTTTTAAAAGCTTTGCATCAATACTGTGTGAATGACTTGCTTCAGACAAAATGACAGTCCATCATCCATTAATTTTTTCCTCAGGGTGAAAAGGTATATGCCATCCACCAGTATGAATATAGAAGTCCCAGTCAGGAATTGCTGTCATGTTATGTGAACCCAGGTGGCAGAGGCTGAGGACTGACTAGCCCTGACTAGCCCTCTCATAATCCATGCTCTGTTTGAGAGTTCAGTAAATGTTCTTTAATCCTCAAATAATCTTTCATCCAGGTTTTTATGACACAAGCCAAGAAAACCCCTGGATGGGGCCTGAATATTTCTAGTGGAAACTGGCACATACCCCAACTTCTCATGAGTAAATTAACACACAATGCTGTGTTGTGTCATGCAAACTAGCTTAATAAGTTACACAAAAAGCATCTGGTAAAAGAGACATACATTACTTAGAAACATGCCTAATATTACCAAGATTTAATGGAATGCATTTTCTATTTCTGACTATAACTCTGATGACTTGATTACAACTTTGCATAATTTTCACGACATTACTAATAAAGCCACTAAATTATCAGTAAGCAGAGAGTAATGCCTTCACTTGATTTTATCAGGCTACATTCTATTTGCAACAATACAAACATAATTAGCAAAGATGGAAGCAGCAGGAAATTACAAACCTTGGTACATGTGGAGTAAAAATAAAAGTAACAATCGTCTCCTTGATTAGACATCCTGTGCTGAATCTTTACTGCAAACTTATCGTGGAAAGCCTAATAGCTGAATTCTCAGTGATGGCTGGGTGCAGCTTCGTTTGGGCTGGAAATCTTCTATTGGCTGGATTTACTGTTATCTTCTTTTAATATAATCTTAGAAACAGTAGAAAAAGAGAATCAAAAAAGTCTTCACTTGAGTTATCAGAAGGTTCATTACTCTTTTAGTGTCAATGCCAATGAAAAAGTTCTGAAGTCTTTAAAGTCCTAAAGGCAGACAAAATTCCACTTCTATACAGGCTTGGTATTACTAGTTCCCAATTTACAAACAAACCAATCTGCATTTCTTCCAATTTCCTAGTGCTTTTCACATCAGGGTAGATAACAGGCAGTCTGTGGTCCATATTCATATTCACCCCTGTTCTTAAGTAGACCTGCACCAGCCTCTAGCAAAAAATAAAAAGGCTTTTTGCCTAAAATGTTGGTGGCAAACTGCTATGGAGGCTTAAGTTTTTATGATGGTTTATTGCCAAAACATCTTTGGCTAGCCACTCACTGCTTGGGAAGGGGTAGAAAATGGCCCCAGACTCTGACAAAGTTGCCCATCCCTGGTTTACAGAGTTATATCAGCATTAAGGCCCTAATCCTGCAATAAACTTAAAAATGAAATTTCATATTTGGCAATGAATAGGAAACCTAAATTACAGAAAAATTACAGAAATATCATTACAAAAGGATTCTGTCTGATTTCTATCATACCACAATTGCAATACCAATACTTCACACAGACATATAAGGCACATCTGTGATTGGGACGTGTGCAGAGCTAAATGATCAGAGAAACATTCAAACATGCTATTGGAAAAACTTCAGCTTCTAGTGAAAACTACCACTAACTAGTGGTTTAACAGTGATTTACATAGAAACTGCTGAAGCACAGCTAAATTCTAAAGTGCACTTCCCCAACCTTCACAAATGAATACACTTTTCACTGATATACCTTGATAAGTTCAGCAAATAACTATCTTCAAAGACTTCCAGCTATTTTTCTCCTGTAGGTCGAATCAACACTCAATCCGTGAATTGATAACAATGGGATAGAAACTTTTCTTCCTCACATTGCCAAGGAAACACATGTCATCCTCATTCAAAATTCAAACAGAGGGTGAATTACAACTATTGGAGAAAGCAAGTCCATCTGAATGGTCAGGAAGGCTGAAGACAGTGAAGTTTAATTGCCTCTTCAAAATAAACAGTTCATTTAAAGATGAACTTGCGTTTCAAAGTGGCTGCAAAGAAGAAGCTGGACATCTTCTACAGCCGGTAAATTTAACTTTTTTTTTTTTTTTTTTTTTTTAATTAAAACACACTGTTTCAATTTCTGGTCTTCAAGATTTCTTCACCTATTGGAAAAAAGGAAAAATCTTCCCCGATCTTTATTAAATGTATAGTAAAAAAAACTTGTATGTATAAACTTAAATATGTATATACACATATATATGCTGCCTTACATATGTGTTTATACATGCATCAATATATATACAAGTACAGCAGTAAAAGGCTATGTTGCAACTGAAAAGAGTTCAATATGGGAAGTCAGAGTGGTTAATTTTTCATACAAATCTATATTTTAGCCAATTGTTTACCATACATGTATAAGCGCCAACAGTTACAATGCACATACTCTTAGACACAGGGTACACACATGATGTATGTAGCTGTAAGTTTTAAGAACTAATTTTAGACAAATTGGATTGCAGTGAATTTTATGCAAAAAACAACTGCGTTATAGCTCTTGAAAATAAACAGGTGCGGATGCATAAAATCAAGGAAATTTAATCATTTAATTTTGCTTTCAAGATATTCCATTTCTTTTCTTCAGTGCCTGCTTTTGTTCTGTCACCCCAAACATCCCTGCAAAGATTTATCATAAGGCACAACTTTTCAGTGATAAGGTTGAAAGGATGCAGCAAGTCCAACAGCCTTTCAAGTGATGTATCCCCACCATGATGTGATCAAAATAAAAATGTCTTTACTGCAAGACACTGATTTCTCTTTAAAATTTATTTTGAAAGCATGCAGTTTCTTGCACTTGAAGAACACAGGTCTGGAACCTTTTACTTACAAAATGACTTGCATATTTTAAATAATTTTGGCATGTTATTTCTCCAACTCTAATGAACAGAGAAAAGGATCTGTTTTTGTTTTTAAATTCATGTTGAATCAGGATCAGAAATCTACCATCTACAGCAACACATTTTGGTTACTTGCTTGTATTTCCGCCCCCCCTCCTTTTCTGAGACTTAAGCTTGATTTGCTTACATTAATTAATAATGGGGTTTCAAAAGGTGTAAACTACATTAAGGAATTATGTGTGTCGAATTCATATTACCACTATTTGCCACAATTCAATATTACTCCACAAATAAATCTGGGGGGAAATTGTGGGTAATGAATCAACTGAAAACCTTTTAGCTACACTGTTTCATATCATATTTCTCCCAACTGGAAAAATGGTCAAAACACACCCGCAAATCAGAAGCAAATGAACTTAACATATTTCCATTTTGCAAATACATAAAAATGTATTTATCTCTTCCATATAAGGTGTAATTTCTGTACACATACTGTATCTATTATATGACACAGCATGTTTGGTTTATTCAGCTATAAATTCCAGTTCAACACTTGTTAAAAAGCATTTTGGTTATCTGCCATGATTTAAATACATACAGCACTTCTAACCGATAACATTATCAGGTGAAAAATCTCAGCTGTTTAAATCAAGAAAATGAAATGAATGATTTGTCCACCTTTTTCTGTAAAAATAATGGGAGTAACTCTGGTGTAGTCTGATAGTTGGAATAGTATTTCAAAGCCAATTAGTTTCTCAAGATAGTATTGCCAATCCTGATGAAGCTTAAGATGTATTGAGATGGTACAAAAGCTTGCAGAGTCAACTGATTATTGGCTAACTACTTCCAGAAATATAAACCGAATAATTTAAGCAGAAAATCTGTTCATACTGTCCAATGGACACTTCAACTAGCAAACACATGCCTGACTCACTGAGGATGCGGTAAGATGTTCTGAAGTCCATAAACCAGCTGGTTCTAATGATAAAAATAGAAAGCAACATCCAACTGTCCTGAATAACAGAAATAAATCTAGCTCACAATTTCATGGCAGTGAGAAGCCTGATGCACATCAAAGTGAAAGGAGTGAATGAAGATTATATACAAAATAGTTCTCTTTATCTTAAGAAATCTGCTCAATAGTCTAAACCTTAAGCAAACTTGTGTTCAGAGTCCAAAACTCTTGTGATATTGACACTGAAGATCAAGCAACTGAGATAATTTATGCCTGCTTGGGCCAATGCCAACCAATTGCTCAGCTTCTTCCACCAAAATATAGATTTCTGTTAATTGCACTTGCCTAAAAACTGCCCTTTGAAATGGTCTATAGCAGTAGCTGGTGGCATCAACAGCATTTGGTAGGTATTAAAATCCCCAGAATACGCTTATGATTAGTGGTGTAAGTTTTGACAACCATAGTCCAAAGATGTCCAGATGCTGCCTCCCCAATAATGCATCTGTAACTTCCATGATTGTACTTTGAAGCTGCAATGCCACACACATATTTAGGAGTAAGAGCCATTTGACTTGACAAGGCCTACTTCATGCATTGGATTGCACAGTGAGGATAGTATATCTTATTCTCCAAAGCAGGAATCTAGGAGTAGGAGGCCAAGCACAGGCCTCATCCAAGAATCAGTTTCAGTCTTGAAAAACACACCATCCAGTGAGCTAAAGCTACAATGGCACCTTTGATTTGAAAGCTCTTCTTCATTTTTTGTAAGATCAGAATGATGGTCCAAGAGCAGCACTTGAGTCTGCAACCTTTTCAAACAGCTCAGGGATGTCTCATACACATAAGCCATCATAAGCCCTAGCCATTTCTGTATTGCCTTTTAGCAGCACTACAAAATTTAAAGGAGTTTCCACAGAGAAGCTATGGCTTCTTTTAAGTACAGTTGTGAAAGATGGTTAAGAAGCTTTACTCTTCAACTATTTGATAGATTTTAACTGACTGGCTGAAATAGTGACTAATTGCTCTAGCATCTACTGACATACTCTTAATCATTTTGTGTTCAGGATTTGTCCTGGATGAATACATGAAATACTTATAAACAATACATAAGAACAGTGCATGAACAAGACTAGAGCCTCTTACTGAATAAATGTCTTCAAGTCTGCCCTTAGAAAGAAAGAAGGGGAGAGGAGAAACTAGGAAAAGTCACATTCCAACTGTTGTGAAGTCTTATAAAGTACAATTGCTGTACAATATTTTGCAATATTCATAGTAATGTGTACTTTCTAAAACTTTTCCAGCACTATATAAGCTGAAAAGGGGAGGTGCTGTTCTTAAAAAATGCAGAGCGGAACATAAAACTATCAGCAAATCATGGGTAAATTGCATTTGAAAATCTAAATGAATTTGTTTCTTTACAGATTTCTCTAAAGTCAAGAAAATCTTTTCTTTCCCAGCACTGTACAAAATAAACGGTGCCATTGTCTTGAAAAATGATACGGGAAACACTACTCTGGTGATATTTGCATAAAAATTTGAAAAAACATCAACTTCTGCTCCATTCATCTCACTGCTACATTCAGTTAGGTTGGCCAGAATTCAGTGAAAAGGATTATGCAGACAACAGAAAAACAGATATGTGGACCATTAACAGTCCAGAAACAAAAACATATCCTTCACCTACCCTTTAGGGATCCTATCTTTTAAAAAACCTGATGTTTCAGGTCAAAAGGCATATTAGGCTTCAGTGTAGAAAAAGTTCCAGGCAGTGCTATGTCTTTCCCCAATTTCTGGCATATGGATGTGATGGTCAATTTTGTTACCTTCTGTAAGTAAGCTGTGTTTTCTCCAGACAAATAAAAAGCTGCAGTAGTAAGATAAACATCATTGGCAAATCTTATAAAATTATCTTCCTCAGTAGAATCCTTTCACATCACATCATTTTTCCTCCTAGTACTGCCAGAATGTTAGTCCGTTGACTCTACCATACCATCTCTGCTAATATGAATATCGGATGAACTGGTTCTGGCCGTCAAAAGCTTTTGAAATAAAATATTGACTGGTCTTTAAAATGCCATAAGAACCTGTTGTTTTGTTGAACCATACTAATATAGCTACCATCTGGAAGAGACATATTGGGAATACATTCCAAACTGCTAATGTATTCTACTTCCAAGAAGATGGGTGAAAGGTCACAGTTATCATCAAAAAGGCCACTCAAATTGTCTTTTGGGACAGCCCAAAAGCCCGTTCTGCTTGGGCAAACTGCTGAAGAATCGATGATCCAACAATAGTGTCTGTCTTGCCACAGCCAACCCTTTATTTTAAATATAAGCATATTTAAAAATTAACCTGGAATAAATGTAGACAATGGATGAAGTTCTAAAATCTCCTGACACAACTTGTAAAATGCCTTGCTTCAGAGCAATAGGCCACTCTTAGTCCTAATCCCCCACTCCCAACATTTTTAGCAAACTGCCTTCTCTGGCAGACTGGGCATTGGAATCGAGCAACAGCTCCTTTGTCACTTAAAAGTAAAGTACTTCATATTTGCACATCAGGATGAATACAGAAAGAGACACTAAATTAGCAGGTGTTCATTTTCATTCTGTACCAAATGTGCAAAGGATTTAATATATGTATTATAAAGGCCATTATGCATAGATTCACTCTTATATAAAATTTATAACAAACCTTTCTCTTTCCTCCATTATACCACAACATATTTTAGAAGCAAAGGCTCCTCAGTTGGAAGACCCATCATCTAATTTATCAATAAAATTGTTGCCTAGGTCATTTGGGTACTAGAGATACTCCATATTCCCATATTCTGTCTTCACTAAAGTAGCAATCTCCATGAAACTTAATATGATCAGAAAGCAACAGTTCTGTTTTCCATGACATTTTATTATTGGATTCAAAATTAGTTATCTTAGGTTAACTCACACACTAGGTGCATAGTTCAATCTTTCAAGTACAGCATGTACCATGTTAATAAACTGTTTTAGAAATTAGTATCAATGTCACCAAGTAAATGCAGTGATAGCCAATGTATTTATATGTTTGCCTGAAAAACCTTATTTTAATACTGTCTTTTAGATGGCTTCCCATAGTGCAATACCCTATGCCAACTACAGAAAAAACCAGAATTACTCAAGCTCCTAATTTTTGATACTTTTGGGATTCAACTGAATGAGACGTCAGAGAGTAGTATCAAATCGAAGGAATAAGCTGAGCTTTTAAATACTCAAATGAAAATTTGCAGGTTGAGGGAAGAATGTTTCAAGAAATAGGCAGCCTGGGACTTTTACTTTGCCCTACTTTTACCATCTTTGGCTGATAAATTTGAACAACTTTTATCCTTCCAACTAATCCTTCCCTTTACTAGATTTTCACAAGAAAGTCGAGAGAAACAACGGATTCTTTAGACGAATTTTAGAAAGAATAGCAACAGGGGCTCTGAGATCACAGAAAAATCAAAAAGAAAGTGGTAATATGGATTCCACGATTATAAAAAGCAAAATGAAGCAGAAGAGACTTCTTTCGAGGTGATGGTGGGGAAAGAGCCGAATTGGTGCGGCAGATTATAAATAAATAAATAAATAAAAACGAAGACGAGGTAAACAACCTCGTAGAAGGGCTAGGAATACGCGCTTAACAAAGCAAAACAGCACAGCGAAAGCGTAAATAAGAGCAGGCCCCGAGGGAGGCAGGAAGATGACAGGCCTCAAAAGTAAATATTTTATGGCCGATTACCAGGCCACGGGCCTACGGGAAGCTGCCCCCGTCGAGGGAAAACACACCAAATTATACACAAGATAGCCCCTATGCATATGTATGCAGCTGGGAGAGGGTGGAGGGAACCCGGACCCTTGTCACCCGCGCGCAGGGACTTTACCGAGCCCCGAAAAGGAGCCGCTGCCAACGAGTCGTCTGTCCTCGAGCCACCGAGCCTTCCTCTATTCTCCCTGGACAGGAGGCAGGACTCAAGCCGTTGGCGTCAACTGCTCCACTGCCCTCCCCCAAGATGGCGCCTGAACGCGAGATCTACCAGTCCTGCCCGCAAGTATCATGGCAGAAACGGGAAGGTGGGAGAAAAAGAGAAAAGAGAACGAACCTTCGAATCACGTGATCCTCCGGCTGTCATTATGATAGAAACGGCATACCATACGCAATTTCCGCTGCGTGGCGGAAGTTCTCCAGCTACGTCGGCGGAGCGTGATTCGCGCGCGTGCGTGCGAAAGAAAGAAGTTGAAGCGGGCTGCTCGCTGTTGGTCGTCGTTGAGTGTCGAAACGACTTTCTGTGCGGTCCCCGATCCAGGTTTCGGCCATGGCGTATCGCGGACAGGGCCAAAAGGTTCAGAAGGTGATGGTCCAGCCCATCGTATCCTTCCGCTGGGTCGCGGGAAGCAAGCCTGGCGGGGCCTGCGGAAACTGAGGGAAGGGCCTGATGGACAACGCGCGCGGCGGGTGGGGAGGCCGGGGTTGTAGCGATGGAGGCAGATGGAAGAGTGGCGGGAGGCGACGCGAACACGTATTCCTGCACACATTTAAACGGAGAATAAGCCCTGTAGCTCGTAGCTTTTCCTGGGGACTGCGTAGGATTGTGCTGTTAAGAGTTAGGACGACGGGAGCTTGAGGAGACGGCCACCCCTCCGATTTAAATTGAGGTTTCCTGACCTACGGTCTCCCTTTGTCCTTCAAAGTGGCTTCTGGCTTTTATCATGTTTTAATTTCGTTTTTAATCCCTGCGTGATGCCCGACAGAATTTCTTTTCTGGAGCAGCCTGTATAACTTGTATTAGGGCATTAGTCCCGCGCGTGTTAAGAGGAAATAAAGGTCTGCAATCCCAAGCATGCGCCAGTTAGTAATGCTTTTTCTTGTCTAAACTTCTATAGCGTTGTCCCTTTAATGGATAAAATGGATGAGATCTATGAGAAAGCGTTGTTACAATAACTAGAAGTTGAAATTCATTTATGTAGCATAGTGCTTAGTTGGACTGTGCTTCAAGTTCACTTTCCTACTATAGATGGCACACCTTCACCCTAATTGACATAGGTATATTAGAGATTTTTGGGGACTAAATTAGAGTGGTTGAGAGAAGTGCTTGGAGAAAGATGGGGCATAAATGTAACAAGCAATAACACGTGGGGATAGATGTGGCTTATTAGATTGGGGAAATAGTTATTTCAGCTCTTGGTTCCAGCATTAAGTAGATGGGGAACCTCAGCCAGCATGGAATGTACTTACCACATACTGCAGAAGATGTAGGTAGCAGTAATACTCTATTGGTTTCTGTAGGATTGGGTTTGGTGATGGATGTGGTAGCTGTTTTTAGTAGCTGCTGAAGGCATACCAATTTGTGACTCCTAAACTGTTTGCTTTAGATAGTGTTGGGAGGAGGTTGTTCTAATATTAGTCGTAATATACTTGCTAGGTGCTTCTTTTTGTAATTTGTTTTTCCTTAAGTCACTTGTTCTAGAACCTCATCTTCAGATACCTTCAGAATGTAAGTAAAAACTTTTTTTCCTTCTTTAATGTATGTATTTGACCAACATGTTATTTCTGTACATCTTGTTTTGTTCAGAGGAAGGGAACTCTTTATGTCACATCTGTCTGAAGCTAAATTTTAATGGAAAATGGCTCAAGAAGCTGTATTTCATCTTTCTTTTTGGTTGGTTGTTTTTAAACAAACACAAATTTTATGTGGCTATGTGTTTACTTATGGCTAAAAACAATAAAAATGGTGATGGCACTAGAACAAAACATAATGCATTTCCCCAGAAGCCTAAAAACAGTACTATTATGAGACAGGAAAAAACTCTTTAACAGCTCAACAATCAAAAGACCTATTAAAATAAAAAGTGGTGAAAAGCCATCATGGAGGGGTATTAGCAGGGAGTTCCAAAATCTTGGTGTTGCCACCTAAGAAGGTCAGTAGTTTTGCATGCCTCCTTGAATAGATGTTCTAATAATTTTAATGTATTTGAAATATACATATTGCTACGTCTACTTTGTCATTTATTATAGCTCTCGAAAAGGATTCTGAGCTTGACCTTTACTTTTCAGCATGCAGAAAGTAGAAAGTAATTTTGATTTTTTTATCATGAACAACTCACTTCTGACGTGATTATCATCCTGGTTGTCAAATTGAGTCTTTTGGGCATAATTCGGGGTATTGGTGTTTAGACATAAAGTCTGTGCTCAGAAGAAAAGTTATAAGTCTCTCCATGCATTGAAACAGGCAGGAGCCTTTCCAAAGTATAATGTGGCATAAAATGAATCCTCTCCTCACTTTTCTGCAATTCATCAAGAAATGGGGAGCTGCATGCTGCTCAATGCCCTTCCTAGAAATCCTGAGCCATAGCAAAACAGGATTTGTGAGGAAATCAAAATATAGATAATATTTCCTTAGCAAACCCATATATTGCATCATGTACAACATTTGACATATTTGAGATTTACAGAGCAATCCTATGCATGCTTAGTAATAAGTAAGAGCCACTCTGTTTAATACAGCTTACTCCCAGTTAAGCACATAAGATTATATTCTCAAATATTAATACCTTTGGTATGTACCTATGAAAATAGTTTGAATGCCAGAAAGAGAGAGATGGAAAGTGTTACACACTATACTTCCTAGGCACATGTGTATCAGTTTTTGCTATCTGAGGAAACAAACATTGAAAATAGTAACTGTTACAGTAAACAAAATTGTTATTTGGTGTGACAGTCTTATAGGGCCAGCAGTATATATATACTGAGCTAAACTTCATAACAACATTGCAGACTTTTGGAGTATTATGTCTGTGTCTAGTATACACAAATTATTCTTTTCTAATGGTATAGATGGTTTTCTAATGATTTGCATCTCTAGCTCTGCCTTACCAAAGAACCAGGACATTGGCCCCATGCAAATTAATTTGCCTGATTGGAACACCTATTCAGGAAGCTTCTTCTCTGTTTACTTTGCAGAGGTCCAGGATTCAAGTGTGGCTGTATGAACAGGTGAACATGCGAATAGAAGGCTGTATTATTGTGAGTATTGCAATCTCTCACTCACCAACAAACATACTTACTTTCACTTTTCCTAAACGCTTCTTTTCCTAAAAAAAAATCATGCAAGTAACCTGCAAGTGAATTTTGTATCTTCACTTCTAACAAAGATGAAGCAAGTACATTAAATAAGCATGTTTTTGCCTGGTGCACAGGATTTTATAATCTTGCTTACTCAACTCACCATGGCAAGAGGGGAGCCAGGCTGTGGTAAGTAAGATGAACCCAAGCTTCCTTCTGAGCCAGAGAACTGAACACTAGTCAGTACTGATCTAGACAGATTGGTGGTCTGTATCTCTATTTTTGACACTTATATGCCAGCCTGTAAAGTTCCCTGGATAATGTACCATAAACATAAGAGCCAATTTGGTGTAATGATTAAAAGTGCAGTACTGGGACTCAGGTGATCTGGGTTTTAGTCCTGCTTAGCCATGGAGCCAACTGGGTGACTTTGGGCCAGTCCCAAACTTTCAGGCCAACCTGCCTCACAGGATTAAGAAAAGGAAGACCATATGTGAGATGGATTGATTCCATAAAGGAAGCCACAACCTTGACTTTGCAAGACGTGAGCGGGGTTGTCATGGATCAAATGTTTTGGAAGGCTTTCATTCATGGTGTCTCCTTAGGTCAGAGATGACTTGGCAGCATGTATCAAGAACAAATTTCATTACTTTTTTATAACCTTTTCTGTTGTGTTACTGATCTTGTGTATTACAGTGGTTTTAACTATTCTCATTTGGAAACTTGTGAATTAAAATTAAAGGGCAGGGCTACATTGACTCAAATGATCACACAGAAGGTGATGGTCTTATTGTTTGAAGCCCAACACTTGGAAGTCATTGTCGTTCAGCCCTATGCTCTGCTCACTTGTAGGAAAAAAGTGGGACACATGCCAAAGGAAGTAGATGCACATATGGGATACACTCCAGAGTCCCTACATACCCAGCTGCTGGTTAGACATTTGCTTGTTGAGCACACAAGCTTATAAAGGGTTTTAAGCAAAATCAATTAAATATGCTTATTGTGAATCCTATGTTATCAACTGATTGCCAGGCTTGTGAGGGGAATTGAGAATGGGGCTTACGTCTCCATCCACATCTCTCCCTGTTTTCTACCATTGTTCATGCAGGCAAAGACCTGCCTAGGGTTATTTTCATTTCATAAAGGACAACTTACTTTCACATGAATGTTGATTCATTGTAGGTCCTTCTCTGGGTCCCCTCACCTTTAGAAGTTGGTGGGTACCTACTGAGGATGGAACATGGTTGTAGATGATCTTGTTCCAAATGAACCTCAGTTTCCATGGTGATTCATCTGCTACCAACTTTTAGTCACCAGACCAAAACTTTATTTCACTGCACCTTTAACTGACTTATGACACTGTAATTTTTGGAAGCCACTATGGAAATCTTGAATAATTGAAAGGTAAAAATAAATAGATAAAATAAGAGTAGTTGAAACAAAAAACTGTGTGTGATGAGGTTTGACAATTTGACTACATCCACTGCTGGATTTCTTCCCGCTCTTGTTATATGGGAATTTGCTAACTTTTGTTTTGGCTCATAGGGGTTTGATGAATATATGAACCTGGTTCTGGATGATGCAGAGGAGATTCATTCCAAGACAAAATCAAGGAAACAGCTGGGTGAGTATAATTTTGTTTATAGCGGCCACCACCCATCCTTCTCTTTTGTCATTTGTTTTATAATGCATCCTATCCTGGAGTATTACTGAGATCATTTAAAAGGACAAATTAATACTTAATTGGGCCATGAGGATGTAAAGTAGGACAAGGGAGAATCGGATAGTTTAATATAAATGTTACATATTTTGCCAACTTGCATAATATTGATGGTACATGTTCAGTACAGAAGACAGCATGATAATGCAGATTGTACATTTAACTGGAAATTGAATAAATAGGAAATGTATTTTATTCACATAGCTCTAATAAGTGTTATTTTCCATTACAGGTCGAATCATGTTAAAAGGGGACAATATTACTCTTCTACAAAGTGTTTCTAACTAGAAATTGTTATCCAGTGTACTCTGATTATTATTTTTATCTTTAAACTGCAGAAGAAAGTATGTGGTACTTAATGTTGTCTCTT
Organism: Varanus komodoensis; assembly: GCF_004798865.1. Lineage (NCBI taxonomy): Eukaryota > Metazoa > Chordata > Lepidosauria > Squamata > Varanidae > Varanus > Varanus komodoensis. The sequence goes on from NW_025335268.1 coordinate 127,934,839, forward strand.
CCCAAGTTCTACCCTGGTGTCTGAGAAGTGAGAGAAGAATGAAGCAAGTTATGCTTATGAACTTTTCAATAACTTTTTTATATTGGTGTGGAGCTCTAGTTCTTTCTAAATAAAAAATATTAGTAAAACTGTCTTATTAAAGCCTTCTATACTGAAATCTTCAGTTCAGTAATAACATGCAGTCCAGTCTGTACTAACAGTAAAATGTTGCACTAGAAGATTTAAATATTTTAAAGTAACAAATACTAGCCAAGGGACTTAGCAGCTCCTGGAGGGAGCAGATCCTAGTTGGTGTAATACACAGAAAGAAACATGGTACCTTTGAAGTTGAAGATCTGTTTAACCCTATTAGAGAGGTTGCAAACTTCCAAAATGTATAGTGGTCAAGAATTAGTAATGCACATCTTTCCCACTGATATTCTCTTGATGGCTAGATGATTGAATACATCAGGAGAAAGTTCATACATCAATACATTTGTGTATGCTTTTATGGAAACACCAATCAAAGTAGTTAGCAACAAAAAAGAAATATAAATTGCAAACTAGTAAAACATAGTAAAATCCCAAACAACTGAAACAATAGATGGGCATGGAAATTTTGACTGAAGTTCTTAACTAATACTTTGTTTTTTTCTGAGGCAGTTTGAAAAAGTTTTTTTTTTAATTTGGAAGTCTTGATCTTGTTCAGTTTTGTGAACGTAGTGTTCCTTCATAGCTGTGGGTTTTGATTTTTGTTAGATTTTTGCACTGTATCCAGTTGAACTTTGCTTATATCTTCTCTGTGCAAAGTCACCTCCCAGATCACTGAGAAGCTACAGTATGTGGCCTGCATATTATGGAAATCCCATAGTTGCCTTTTCTTCATTTCTGCATATGCAGCTTATTAAGAACTTAATTAAGAAAATTGCTATGCAGAATACTAAAGTCAGGACTACTGCCTAGAAATAATTGGATGAGAAGTCATCAACCTGATTTTTGTTATTGACATTTTACCAGGATTGACAAATAGCTATTAAACCAGGAGAATATCCATAATGCAATTTCTCCTGATAACCAACGCTGTTTTTCAGTTAAAATATATCAGGAAGTCTAATCATGTTATGGTTTGACTCTCTGGCTATATTCAAGCATAGCAACAAGCCATGGCAGGAATGCAGGAAGCATGGTAAGTTTGGTTATCCTGAATCATTATAGAGAACCAAGGTAAGTTTTCTACATTTCCACATTGCTTGTCATGATTTTCTGCACTCTTTTATGTGCTCCCTGCCATTCCTATCTTGCTTCTGGCATCCCTAAGGGCTATCAACTATCAAACCCCATCGTCCATAATCCCCACAGCTGCAGGACAAACACATTCCTTCTGGCCAGCCTGAAGAAATTCGCAGGCCTTTGCATACAAGCACTCCCATGGGAAACTCTTCCCACCAGGAAACACCACCTCTATCCCTGACACAGGTGCCCATGCTAATGTGCCTGGGCTCAGGGAGGCAGTCTCTGGCAATGAGTGCAAGTCTGCACATGGGGCGGGGGTGGGTGGACGCAAGTGCAAGTGGGGAGGTGTGGGTGTGCTTGCATGTTGACACAGCAGGGAGCATTCCTGTAGTGCACTTCTAGCACGTATGCAGTTGCTCCACGAAGCATCAGGAAAAAATGACCCAAAAGGCAGCCAACTCAGACCATGCCAATGAAGGAAAGGTGGGCAGGAACAGTGCACACTGGGGTTGGTTTTCAGCCAGGGTACTGATGGGATACATGCTGCCATTTGAAGGGGACATGAAGTCACTTGGAACTACTCATAAGTAGCTACTTCGTGACCATATGAATGCAGGACACAAGGTAAAAAAGGTAACTTCATGGTTCTTGGTGCCGTGTGTGAATATAACTTCTGCCAGCTACATTGAGCTGTCCATGGTTTGGCATGTTTTTCAGTAGGCAGACAGCATCTAGCTGTGGTATGCAGCCTTTTCCATGCTGAAGGCTGCATATGCTGAAGACTTGGGGGGGCGTGCAAGTACATATGTATGTGTGTGCATCCCAGCAACCTTGATACTCTAGGAACTAGCAGAAAGTAAAAAGGAAATAATGGCATTGAGAAGGCTAGGTACCCTTAGCTACAGACTGTGTACCCCTGTTCTAACTGGCTACAACAGAGTCTGATATTACAAGGAACTCTTGATATTTTACTGTTCAGAATCATCTTGGCTTCATGAGAACTGTAGCTGAAGAAAAACAGGAATAATTCAAAACAAGATTTTTAGGTGAAGGGAGAGTGGAATCTGGCTTACTTAAAACAGGCTTCTTATGGAACACCAGCCTGCTGCATGAGAACTTGTAGACTAATAGCCCAGTAGACTTCATTATTTGCAGAAAAGAAATGCAATTGGGCAATAGTAACTGAAAATTGTAGCAGCAAGTTTCCACACTAAAATGGAATTTGGGGCAGTAATTCCTGGGTTTAACCCAGAAATTGTCAGGTGAGTGGAGCAGCCATTTCCATATGAGCTATTAAGACTTGAAACATCCTTTTCCTTGGTTTGTTATTCCTGAACCCAGAAACACTGGGATGCTCATTGCAAAATTATGTTGTTTAATCCATAATCTCAGAATTTCTGGGTTTGCACATCATGAAACAACCCAGGAACAGGCTGTCTCTGGGTGGTTTATTAAAATTGAAAATGGCTCCTGCAATCCACTCATCTGCACAATTCTTGGATAAAATCCAAAAAATGACAAGTGAGCCGGGACATTGTTGGTCTGGAGGTCTATTCCAGGTATTCGAGAGAGACCACAAAGATTGCAATGACTTCTTTTTCCCAATTCTGGCACTACTGGCTCTCCCATCACTTCACAATCCACACTCCCATCATTCATTCCATGTGGCTCTTCACTTCTGTGTTGCTTTGTGCAGTATCTTCTGTGCTCCATCTCAAATTGTATTTCATATCTTAACTTGCATTTCAGGTGGCTTGTAGTATTCTATGACAGCACAGTTCCACTGTGATTGCAACATGAATCATTATAATCCATCTGGCATAGCTATCTCTTCTCCCCCTTAAACTTTGCTTTCAGTCCTCATCTTTGTATTAATGCCTGCATTGCATATTTTAGTAATATATTAATAAAAACTTCCAGCCATCAATACAATTCCTTCATCACCGCACACGGTGCTGCTTGCTCCTCTTGTGAACTGTATTTTGCTGTGGTTTTCTTTGAGGCAGCCACCTCCTCTCCATCTACCTGGGCTGTAATTTCTACTTTAAACTCAGCCATGTCTTCAGTCTTTGATTTTTATGTGCAACATCTCTGGCATTGTTTTAGCACTCTAATCAGCAGCAACTGTAGGAATCACTGGCATTTCTGCACTCAGGAATTTGCTCCCTTCGATGATCAAAACAGTCTATTATGCTCCCTATCTTCTTGTGTACTCAGTGTCCTTTTACACTTCAATATTATTACCCTTTTCCAGAACATCCGCATGATACCATCAAATCTCTTCAAATCTCACCTTCAATTTCAGTCTTTTAGGCTTACCCTGTACTAAGAATAATCTTCGACCTCCATCCCACATTCTGTGTTTTCTAGGGCCTTTATGTACCCCAGACACAAACTGCTTCTGATAAGTCTTCATGTCCCTATGAAAGACCATTGTTTGAATGTTTTCCCCAGGAGGTTAGATAGCATCAGCATAACAATTGATTTTAGGTTTAGCTGGTACAGATCATTTCAGATATTTTTCCACATCAGTGCACAATCAGCATAAGAATACTTTGGGCTACCAAGTTATGATTAGCATAACTCTGCTTTCCATCCACAGATTTCAGACCCTTTGTTTTGGAAGGAGGCATTTGCTTCACTTCCCAGCATTCAAAACAGGCTAAGATGAGCATTACTTAACCTCATTTATGTCCCATATGTTTGGGTAAGAAGTACTCCAATGGACTACTTTGCAGATTTTGGGGTACTTCCTTATACTATAACAGTGGGTAGCTGAAATTTGAGGGCATTGTCACCTAAAGGCTAGTCAGCAATGTCCTAGAAGGACTAAATTACGGGCTTACCTATGTGTAAATTACACAACCAAATGTAAGTCTGGGCTAGGAAGTTCACAGTCTTCTCTATTTGCTTTTGCCCCATCCTCATTCCCTGAATTCTCTTTCTGTATCAAATTACAGGTTCTAAGCTTTTCAGTATAAGGAACTTTTTGTTACCAAGTAAAGCATACACATTGCTTTATTATTTGTAACATTCAGCCATAACTGACTCTTAATTTGGAAATAAAAAAAGTGTTCCTGCTTCTGAAAAAAATAGTTCTTTGAATTCTATGTACTGCCCTTTGTTAATGCGAGGGGACACATTTCCCCTGCACTGATAGCATTCACTAGCAGTGCTTTGGTGTTTTTCCACTGGGCAAGTCTTAGTGTTGTCTTCTTCCTGAATCTGATTGTGTTACATAATATGTAATTTCCTGAAACATATGTATTTTATACATATATAATGTATACTAAAGAACAATTATGATCATCTTGCAAAAACATGAGCTTGTTTACATGCTGAAGAAATGCGTTGTACCAAGAAGCTCTAAAGTGTGATAGAGAAAGTCGTCACTGTTTTGAACAGCAGGGGGCAAAGTTGCACTTAGTAAAAATAGGCATCCTTGTAAAGTGCTTAGAAGTCCCTGCTTGATGGTAGACCCTCTAGGATTTTTTTTTCTTTTACTAATGTATTGGTTTTACAATAGCCAATAAAGAAGATGATGCGTTAAGTGTTGCCGACTGTAGCCTCTGCAGTAACAAAACTGCATGTGTTTCTCTTTCTAATCATTGCTCTTAACATCTCTGTATCTCAAGCAATTCCAATCCAGAGTGGGAGGAGAAAAGGGCTCTCTTTCTAAGTGACAGCAGAAACAAATAAGGTAGACTGAATTCCATCATGCTTTTAAAATCATGTTTGCTTGATTTTCTGCTTCACCGAAACCTGTTTCATTTGCTTTGCAAGTTGTACTTTTCCATAACATGCTGGCCTGCTTTTTTGGGGTGGGGTGAGGTTGCTTTTTGTTTTTATTTAAGCAGAAGCTAGAAATGACTCTGAAGAACTGTTGGCCTCAAGTGTCCACAAACTCACTGGGGTTTTGCTGTTTCTGTTGTACAGAACTTTGCAACATGACATTTCAGAAACCCTTAAGAAGTTTAAATATATTTACAGACGTCGTCCTGTCACAGTCTACACTTTGATGTAATTGGGATTGACAAATTCATCACAGTAGTAACATTGCTAACTAGCATTTTGACAGCTCCAAAATCCACCTGTTGCCTTGGATGGTGACAACCACTGGGGAGGCTTAGAAATGTGCTATAGTGATGAAAATCCAGTGAACATACAAAACCTGTTTGTATTGAGATGGAACATTTTTCCTCTCACTTGGAAATGAGAAATGGGATGGAGGATGGAGTTCCCATAGCAGGGACAGTTTGTCAGGGAGGTGCCAAAACGGATAGAAGAATCTCCCAAGAGATTTTAAGGAGCTTCTCAGCTGAAGCAAAGCCTTCCATCAACTACAGGTAACAGCACTAACACATTACTGCATTGCAGGTGTGCTAACCTGTCCATCCCATACTATATGTAAATCAGCTACCAGTCAAATTATGGATTGACAAAGAAAATTCTCAGCAGTGCATCACAAAGACTTCCACTGACTCTGGACACTGTATGGATGCCCAGAACAGCAGCCAGGAATCACTGCAGCAGCCAGTTCAGCAGGAGAAGGATTGTTGTTACTGTTAACAAATAATAAATACATAGAGGAAAATAATTGCATTCAATATGCTTCCATATAGCCTAAAGTGCTTGATCTTACCTAATCTTGGAAGCTAAGCAGAATCGGGCCAGGCTGAAATATGGATGGGTGACTTGAGTCCTGAACTGCGCAGGTGGTTAGACTGCTAGGTCCCTTCCTTCCAACTTTATGATTCTATAGTTCCAAGTGTGAAAGTCTAAGTATACTTCATCTGATCTCTGCTTTGGCTTGTTTTACTTTCAGGGGTTGGAGGGATCTTTCCCATGCAGTGTATTCCTCCTGGCAACCTGTGACCAGTTAGGTTGCGTTGTGGCTGGTGATATAAGGATTTTATGAAATCCACTCCATTTGTGTTATGTGGTTTGTCAGTCATGGTTTGTTCCATTATCCACTCATTGAGAGAATTAGGTATGTTTAAGGGATGTACAAAAAATCCATTCCACTCATACAGATTAGGGCTATGCAAATTGTCCCAAATGTAAAAACAAAAACCTTGTCTGCAGAACTTGCAAAAAAATTTTCTACTGTGCAATCATCAGGGTGGGCCTATAGAAACCCAAACTCATCTGAATCTGCTACAGATTATTCTGACATCCCTAGTTATGGCTCACCATATGTTTGACAACTTGCCTGTTGTTCTAATTTATAAGCTAGAACTTACCATATTTTTTGCCCTATAAGACGCACCTTTTCCCCCTCAAAAGTAAGGGGAAATGTCTGTGCGTCTTATAGAGCGAATGTGTGTGTGCCCGATACCCGGGACGCCGCCGGCCCGCCTGCACCACGTGGCACCACCTGGCCGGCACGCATTCCACCCCCCCCCGGCGCAGGTGAGAGCTGTACCACTCAGGGGGAGTGGTGCGGAGGAGGAGGAGCCACGGGCTTTAACCTGCCGGCCACACAGACGGACTGCTCACCCCCACCGCCCGGGAAGACCTGCCACGGAGAGGGAGGAGCCGCGGGCTTTAACCCACCAGCCACACAGAGAGACGGACTGCTCACCCCCACCACCTGGGAAGACCCGCCGCAGAGGAGGAGCCACAGGCTTTAACCCACCAGCCGCACGGAGAGACGGACTGCTCACCCCCACTGCCCGGGAAGACCTGCCGCCGTGCCGCCCAAAAGACCACCGCCGGCACACTGCCAGCCCAGCTGCACCATATCTAGCCAGCACGCACTCAGCGCGCCCTGCTCCACCCCCCTCCTCCGGCACAGGTGAGAGCTGTTAATCACAGGTCGGTGTGCGTTTTCAAATGGCAACCTGTCTTTTAATGAAGCCCATGGGGAAGTGATGGGGAATGTGCCTGTGATTATCAGGAAGCTTTCCATGGATCCCTCCTCTAAAACCTAGGTGCATCTTATGGTCAGGTGTGTCTTATAGAGCGAAAGATACGGTATACATTCTAGCAACTATGAAATGGGCTCCCTAAAGAGGTCCGCCTGGCACCGTCATTATATGCTTTTTGGCACCAGGTCAAGTCCTTTTTATTTAACCAATATTTTAATGCTAATTGATTTTCATTGTATATTTATTTATTTAACTTATTTTAGCTATTCTATTTTATGTATTCGGTCGTGGTATAGCTAATTTATTTGGTTTGAAATTTAGATTATATTATATTGTAAGCTGTCCAGAGATGACAGTGATGGATGGCCTAAAAATGTCCTAAATAAATAAATAGAACAAAAAGTACACTAAAAGTCTAGCTGGTGAAAATACCCAAGCCACTAAATCTTCTAATTCTTGTGAGAGAACTCCACTGCTGTCAACTGTGCCCACAGGCCACGGATAGAGAAGCAATCCCATGTTGAGTGGCAAAGTTAGTTAATTATCAGGCATGGTCTTTCCCCATCCCAGTGCTGTGATAGCCCATGATGGAACATACCTCTTTCCTTTCTAGCCAAGTCAGGGCTGTAACCTGGCAACCCTAGACTTAAGTAGGCATTCTATTTTTTTATTTGCTGCATCCAGAAGTTGTTTTTGTATAAAACTATGATCAAAGCACCTGCAGACAAAACAGTAAAACATTGATTTTAAACAAAAAACACCCCACCCCACCCACCTCCCAATCCTCCACACCTGTTTGAGTTCAGCATGACTGGACAAAACAGAGAAAATTGCTGCTCAGCTGAAGCATTATCCTCTGCAAAGTTCAGGAGGGGAGGTGATAATGTTTGGGGTTTTTTAGGTTGGAAAAAACTATGAGAAGACATTGGGAGGTTTAGGGAGAAGACACTGTAATTATGCACGGTTGGGAGATAGTGACTTGAGAGATTTTTCTCCCCCTCTAGTGAGGCTAGAAATCAGAGATATCTAATGAAACTGACTGGGAGAGTCAGACAAAAGGAAATACTACTTTACACAATACATAATACACTTAGGGAATTTGCAGTCACAAATAGCATTGATAGCCTTTAGCTTTTAAAACTAAAGGGAGTTGGACAAAGTCATAGAGGACAAGGCTGAGTGTCTGGTAGTGATGGTGGTTATATGCTGCCTGTATGTTAAAAAGCAGTGTATGCCTCTGGATACAGCAGCAGTCTATTGCTCTTATGCCCTTCTTATGGAATTCCCAAGTGGCATCCAGTTGGCTGCTTTAGGAAACACTGCTGGTCCAATCCAGGAAGTGTCTGCTTATGTTGCTAAGTTACACCTGCTGCATTTTTTTCTTTTCACAGCTATGGGAAGATTTAGAGCCCTGTTGGCTACTGCAGAGTGAAGTCTCAGTAGTTGCAATATGACAAATTTGGTCTTCCTGTCTGAATGAAAGGGTCTCTGCTTCTTGCTGCCATCCCTGATATCAAAGGATTTATTTAAATGCTGTTGGAGTGACTCTGTCAAGCACTTCTTCAGGAGGATAATTTGTATGTCATGAAGATGAGAATTGCTTTAGGCTGTGGTTTTTTGTTTTTTGTTTGTGTTTGTGTTTTTGTCTGTGCTTTACATAGAGCATTGTTTTTTACATAGGAAAGAGCAATGCAAATGGCTTTGGCTTAGGGGTGTTGGGCAAACAGAATGAAAGTCAGATGGAGATGGATGGCAATTTAGTGGCTGTCCATTGGCTTTGCAGGGGGGAAAAGGGCTTGAAGATGTCTGCTTGCCCTGGAGAATATTCTGTGTGCATGGTTGATTGGCCAAGTGTTCAGTCTCCATGCTGAGACTGCTAGTTCAAGTGACTGCCAAGACCAGAATAAAGAAAATGGCAACATCTTATAAAAGCAATAGCAAGCACCTCTTCTTTGATGTAGTTGCTGTTCTCCTTTGGATTTGGTTGCAGGGAAACAAAATCCATAGCTGCAACTGTGGTTGCAGGAGAAACTGGATATGTCCCTAGGAGATAAGGGGTAATAAAAGATGGGCAAATATCCTTAGTTGGTAAGTCAAGAACACTAACTACCATGATATATTCTGACCTTTGCTCAGGATGATTGAGGGCCAGTTCATATATGCATGTTCATCACACAAGTGCAAAATGCGTTTAAACCATTATACATTCATTGTCATAAACAGAATGTTCATATTGTATGCTTTTAGCTGAAACCTGAAACCTTTTAACTGAGGCAATTGCCCAACTTAGTGGAGAGTGCATCAAATGTTAAGTGATCAAGTGACTTATGCATATATGAAATCACAGGGAAACAGTGGGCTGGTTTACACATCATAGTAAGCCACTGTATGGCTTTGAGATGCATGCAAGCCATCAGTTTGAGTATTCAAGCCACAGCTGAGACATCCTGCAGCTTGTCATATAGTGTGAACCTGGGCATCATGGATTATTTGCTGGTTGAATAACAATCCTTGAATAGCCCATGAGTTATTTGAGGACTGTTTAACCTTTATACACAATGTCACAAGCAGCACGGATGAATGAACCAACAGGGGTTTGTTCTGATGTGCAAACCAGGTCAACACCTGCCCTCTAGGGCAATCAGAAACTATATGGATAGTCTTTAAAAATCCCAAAACATTTTACTATTATTTGCTGTAGAATATTCTCTTTTTGGGGGGCAGGGGACGAGGTTGCATGATTTAGTAAGATGCCAAATGGAGCACAGCACCATTTCTCTGCTGCATTAAAATATACACAGGGCACTGGTGAACATTGCTACTTTCAGGATTGTAGGTGGGTAGAAAACTGATGCTTGAAATCTGGTTTAGTTGCTAACAGTACCTAAGATTTTCTGTGTGGCCTAAGCAAAGTTTCCTAATGTCCATGTTGAATCTGGGATGTGGGAATAATAATTCTTCAGTCTGACGAGTTCAGATTTGTAATTTTATAATTTGGATTCATAACACATAACTCCCATGTTTGCCAAGGTACCACAAATGTGGCAGCAGGGAGGGAATCCACAAACACACAAGTCATGGTGGATCTAAGCAAGGGCCTATCAAGTCCAGCATTCTTTTCACAAAGTTGCCAACCTGATGTCCATGGGAAGCTCACAAGCAGGATATGAGGACAATGGCACCTTTCTGCTCCTGTTCCCCATGAACTGGCACTGGGAGGCATGCCAGATACTGGCTGTATAGTCATCATGCTTAGAAGCCATTAAGCGCATTGCCCATGAATTTGTTGGGGACAAGAATCATCAAGTAGGAGGAGACTGTCAGGCCTCATTTCTGACATGCTTTACAACAAAATTCTTTATTGCCAAATAGCAGGCTACATTGCTTAGTTTTTCAGAGCTCATGGCAAAACTTACAGTTTTTATAATTAACAACAAATCAAATAGCCTAGACAAAAGCTATTGGCACAATGCTTTGTTCAAGAGATAGTTTCAAGGCTGAAATTCAATCAGAGCCCCAGCAATATATTGCGGGTCAGTGGCTTACAAAAAAAAAAAAAGTTCAGGATTTATGATAAGTCCAGGCAAGGAAATATTCCAAGCGTTTAAGATAGCAAAGGCTGTTCAGTCTGAGCACTGCTTTATATACAGGGAGAAACTTAGAAAGCCCTGCTTGTGGTGATCTATCCCAACAGGAAGACTAGATCCATAAGTGCTGTATCGTGAGAAAAGAATCTGGTCTCTAGTCTGCCAGTGGATTCAGATTGATCTTTTCTTCTGGGTGACACCTCAAGCCAAGATCCTTTGTGTGATCTATCCCTTGCTCAGTCCTCACAATTCCAGGCTGTAAATCTGAGGCTTCATTCAAGGACAGCTCTTGCAACTTTGGTTGATAGAGTATCATACTTTTCCAGTCTGCAATCAGATGGGAAGCTAGTCAGAACTATGTTCCCAGATCCCATACTACCCATAACTGAACTGGGTTCCTAATCCTCTTACTCTGAGCCTAAACTGGATTCTGGCTCCAAAGCCATGAAACCCACTGCCGTAGTGGGACTAGGCCTGTAACTTTTCCTATATACATTGGTCCCACACTTGGAAGTGGTGAGAGGGGTCGAGAGTGTCAGAGAAGCCAAGAGCAATGCTGCCAGGAGGCCAGACTCTCTCCCTATGCTGGTCTCCTAGCATCATCACCCAAGGGAGAATGCTCAAACCTGAGAAACCAGACTAAGAGGCATCCCCTCGCTTCAAGAATAACAGTTATACCAGTAGAAAAAAATGGTATTTCGAATGGTGACGAGGCAGAGAAACTCCTGAATGGCAGTTGAAGGTGACACTGGTGGAAAATCTTTCACAGACAATGACAGCTCACTCTAATTAGCATTGTGCAGTAGAATGCTTCACTAAATTGCTTCTGAATATTTCTTTGAAACAATTCGAATTAAAAGAGGAGAGAGTGCCAGAAGATGAGACTCCCAGTTGGAAGGCACTCAACTAGCTACTGAGGAAGAGCAAAGGACAAGAATGAATAGTGCTGTCACTAATGATGTAACTAGATCAAAGCTGAAAGGAAAGCTAGCAGTTGACATGCACGGAAGCAAAAGGCAATTCCAGGGCTACAAAACACATACACCTGGGATGTGGAATATGAGAAGTCTGAATCAAAGCAAACTGGAAAAACTGTGAAGAAAGAAATGGAACAATTAAACATAGCAGTACTTGATGTGAGCAAACTAAAACAGACTAAGTAGGACATGTTCAGTCAGACAAACAAAAAGTCTTTGACTGTGGAAATGCCAAACTGAAGAACTGGGGTGACTCTAATACTGAGGCAAGATGTAGCATAGGCAGTTATGGGCTATAATACAAAGTCTGACTGAATGATATCAATTAGAATTCTCAGAAAACCTAATGATCATTCAAATCTGTGCTCTGACAACAGACACTGAAGAAGAAGAAATTGAAAACATTTATGAAAGCATCCAAGAGGAAATTGATAACACACTAAAGTAAGACATGTCGACCATCATAAGTGTCTGGAATGCAAACTCAGGAAACAAATCAGAATCGAGCGTTATGGGAGAATTTAGCCTCATGATCAGAAATGAAGCAAGATAATGACTCATAATTCCATGAACCCAACCATCAGTTTATTGCAAATATGTATCTCAGGCAACTGAACAGGAGACTATACACATAGACATCAGCAGAAATCAAACAGACTACATAACTGGAAATAAGAGGTGGAGAATCTGTATTCTCACTCTCAAAACAAAACCCGGAGCAGATTGTGATAGTAAGCATGAAGCTTCATATCAAAAATCAGAGTAAAGCTGAAGAAGATCACCAACAGTAGTTACCTTTACTTTCAGTTCAGTCCGGGTGGGGAAAACATACCACTCCTTACTACCCCAAATTGAGTAAAAACAAACAATGGCATCCATAGCTGCTACCAAGCACCAAAAAGTCGAAGTTAATTTGCAAGAGATCATTGCCTTTCTTTTCTTTCTTTTCCTTGTGTGGGGGTGGTGGGGAGGGATGTGGCACATGGGGTGTGTCTAGAATGCTCACAGACCTTTCACTTATGTGGGTCTGAATTGCTAGGACAGAGGAGCAGGGGAGTAGCACTGTGTTCATGTCCTATAGACATCTATATAGTAGCATGGTTTTCCTATAGACATCTGGTTGGCCACTGTGGGAACAGTCTAGTGGAGAAGATAGGGTTTTGGTCTGATTCAGCCTAGCTCTTATGTTCCTAAGCATGATGTGATGAATAGAAAGCTATGAAGATTAGGGGCTGTCTTCACTTTCATATTCTCAATGCATGTTAATCGCTGGGTGAACAATAAGTGTGGATGACCTCCTGAAACTAGCCACAGAATTACCAGTTTGCAGGTTGAAAGGTGTGTCCCAATATGCCCCCAAGCGTCATTAAACTGTGGATTGGAATGGGGACCTCTAGGGATTATACCTTGAAGCAGTCAGGCACCTGCTTTGCTCTGAACTATTTGCTCACTAATCCTTTTTAGGATTACCACCTTTCTGGTTCTTTTCCCATGTCTTCAGTAGCAACCTGTTGTATAAACATTTAAGAGGCAAAGCTGCTGTTAAAGAAAAAAAGCTGAAATGATAAAATAAGCGACAGCTCACTCTTCTATCCTTCATCCTGCCTCTGGAAAAATGTAACAAATTATGCATTTGGGGTCTTTTTGGACCCCAACCTGAATTCTAATATATTTATAGGTTACTAAATGTCCCCAAATACAGTTTTTCCGGTTATAGTGTACTGTGTTTAAAATATGAAAGTATCCATATCCAGAAAACACGTAAGACATTTGTTGGAATGCACATTAACAATTTGTTGGAATGCACATTAACAATCCGCTCCTATTTTTACTTATAGCGTAACCAGCAACATTGTTAATTCTTTAAACATCAATTGAATAGCATTGTTTGTTTGGGAGTCATTTTTCTGACCCATCTACCTCTGGTAAACCCTATGAAATGGCCCTATGACTCTATGAAAGGCCATTGATCCACTGTTTGACTGAATTTTGGTAAAATGGGAGGGAGAGGTAAAGAAATGGGAGAGGTCCCATCAGCATAATAATAGATTTCAGGTTTCACCTGGTGCAGGTCACTTCAAACTGAGTCTTTCCATGGTTAGCTTCCAATCAGTATAACATTGCTTTCCCTCTTCAGCTTCCAATCAGCATAATGATAGATTTCAAATGCTTAAAAGGTTTCAGATTTGAGTATGGGTAGGTTTTGCTCTTCTTCCTGACACTCAGACAGACTAAGATGTCCTGTAATAATCTCAAAAGCACATGGGACATTTTGTGTGCTGATTTGTTTATGCTGAGTAACAAAAGCTCCCATTGACCACTGCTCTGCAGACTTGAGAATAGTTTATGCCCCAGGCATATTTGCTTTATCAGAGAAACAGCTAAAAGTCTGATGACTAAAATCTGGGTACTTTGTTTACTGCCATGCAAGTGACAATGTCCTGGAAGAACTAGAGCAGAGGACAACTTGTATGTAAATTACACAGCAAAATGTGAGCTTTAAGAAGGAAAGTGCCTTATAATGCATGATGAAGCAGTCACCCAGTTTGCCATAATCAAATGGCCATTTTGAGATTCAGTTATGTGCCCAGCTACTGCCATTCTCTGTGATCCTGGGAACCAATTTGTGATTCTAATCATGGTTCCCTTTCTGTGGAGGAGGAGAAAGGAGGATCAGATGACCTGAGCAACTGGCTCCATCTACATGGTGCAGAACCTTCAAATGTCGCACTTTTACAAGGAGGGAAGCTACATCCAAAAAGTGGCTCCCAGCACATTGCTGAAACCTGAATCCCATTGATTACAGTGGACGAGTCTTCCAACAAAATACATTTAGGATCACTGCTTTAGTTCATATGTGTGTGTGGTATCTTAGCCATTTTTAAAAGTTTAATTACCCTTCCTAGGAAGACAAAATGTTGTGCAACTGAGATAAAATCTAAAAAGTTCACTGCAATAGCTGAAGTCATTGAATTGCCTAATAGTGTTCAAAGATATCAACTTGGGTTTGTAGATCTGCTGGGGGATATGATCAGTGTTTTTCAGCCTGATCACCAGTTCCTATCCGCTTGTTGCCCACTTAACCCATGGGGCTTTCCTGCAGAACAGGAAATGAGGCGGTGGTGTGGCCACCCTCACATCCACTCCAGTAGGCATAACAAAAGCTATGTACCCTTTTTTTCCCTTCCCCATGCTCTGTATCCCTTCTGTTTTCCACTCTATGATCTCCTGTTTTCTTTACAGGTTGAAGGAACAGAGAAAGAATTGTCTTTATGTCAGTTGCAGCCCTTGCTCAGGATACAAGCCAGGGAGTCTGACACCCTCCCAGCCTCAGAACATACTGCTTCATGACAGCAGACCGTGCCCAGGACTTATTTTCACAGGCTGTCCCCTCTCTTCTTTGGGTGCAGAGCCTTGAGAGAAACTGGAGCTGAATTTACTTTGTTCCTTCAGCAGCAACAGCACTTGCTCCCTCCGTAGCAACAGCAACTCATGTAAGTGCTGTACAAGTATTAAAAGATAAAGCAGCACCTACTTGCTGGCTCACAATCTAGTAGGATACAAAAGAAAAGGGGACAAAGAAAGGGAGATGGAAAGCGAGCCTTGGTGCAGGTGCATCTTCACTGGTGAGTGGATGGAAATAGGCTAGTCCCCATCCATGGTCCCAATGTTCTTCCTCAGAGGGGAAGAGTGCAGCCTCCCAGTGGCCCATAGTAGAAGCCAAAAGTGAGCTTGTCTTCACTACTAGAAGCCCCAAGCCATGTTTTTGGAATTCTCCTTAGTGGCAAATCCAACATACAAACAGTAACTATTAAAATTCTGCAGCAGCCAGAGGGGGTGTGGGTGGGTTCCATTTTTCTTTCCCATCTCTTCATCTTCAGCAATGTGTACTTGCTTTCTTGACTCATCATGGTGTCACTCCTTGTCAGTATCCCATTTGCTGGACAAAAATTGTGCTTAGACTTTCCGGATGCATTTAATCATGTTTTATCATCCAGAATCAGAGGAACTGGCTACTTCCCCCAATCTACTTTAACAGTTCATATTGTCTTCACCATGAAACCTCTGGAAGAACTGAATTTACTGGTAGCAGATCCGCAAGGATTTCTGACTATCAAATGTGGCTGTCCTTAAGTTATACGTCTGGAGCAAAGAAGATTTGGGGAACCATGGAGTGGATCTTTGTATCAAAGAACTGTGAGCTTTGTTCATTTCTGGTGCTCAGAATGAACTCAGGCTTGGAACTTTTAATTTCTATGTGTATGTCTTCTGTATATGGCTCCCATTAGTAAATCTTGAAGTTTTAGTAAAAATGCACAAAACACAAGCTTGAAGTCTGCCTGCCCTTGTCCTTAGTGAGCCACTGACAAATCATCAACAAGAAAGGACAATGAATTGTATAAAAAGTGCATATATTCATTTATATGTATGCATGCCAATTTAGTGTGGAAACCTGTAATCAGGTGAACAGAGTGCCTATCTGCTTTTTCAGGTACTAACTAGGGATGGACAACTCCTTACACTCTTCATCTTTAAAGTGGAACCGGCTATACAGCTTTTCAAACAGAGGACTATCTTTGGTAAAAGAAGACACATAGCCACTGTACTGCTCCTAAAACATAGGCCTCATTTCTTCCACAGCTGCAGTCTACCTGCTCCCCTAGAAACCTCCAAATTTTAGTGCTCGTCTTCTGAAACGAAACTTCCTGCTACAAATGGCAATGCCATCACAATGCAATAATAGGCTACAATCCACTCCATCCATTTTTTTACACATCCACTAGATCCCAAAGTCTCCTATTCCCCTTTGCCAGTGGAATTTCCAAAGCCCTTATCAGATCAGGAGAGAATGCCTCCCCATGTCTACCCTCTCAGCCAAGCAGGATGTGTCCTGCTTCAGCAGCAGGAGGAAGCTGTAACTTCTAGCCGCTCCTTTGTTAACTGTGGCTTCTCAGGCATTAGCATGGAAAAGACTGAAAAAGCATGCAAGACAATGGAGCATTGTTGTCTCTGGGGATGGTCATTGTTTGGTTTTGCTCTGGCTACAGTCTATGGAGTTTTCCTGTTGTCATGTTTTCTGAGGGTGGGAATGCCAATAAACAGATTTCTCCATCCCAATCCTTGGGATTGTGTGTGAGTGGGGGGAAAGCATGGGTGGCATGAAAAGTGGGAAACCGGAGAAGCAAGAGAGCGCATTGTCTAGAGACTGGAGCATTCCAAAAGTACATGTGCATACAGACCTAAGAATTCCTTCCTGTGCAGCAAAGTTTGCAGAGAACAAGATATGCTCATTCAAAGCCTTTGCATATAAAGAACATTACACCAGCTCTTCACCCACTTTGTCCCAAGCAGCATGGCATGCTAGGTGGCAACATTAGCCCAAGTTCTACATGATGCTTATCTGCAACCCACTGGTCCCCCAGAATTCATTAATCTGAAGAAGTATATCACATCTATAGGGCTCAGTTACAGCCAGCATTGATTATTGTCTTGGCTGGCTGGCTTCAGAAAGGTTGTGCACAAATATAATTAATGATGATAATGTCATATTGATAACTGAAGAAAGGGTTGTGGCAGCTTATAAATTTCATACCACTTGCATTCCTAGTTCACTGGCTCATGGGTATCCACAAAACTACAGGCATGAGTGTGGCCATGGGTGGACTGAAATTGCCTGTGTGTCAAAGAACAGTACCTTTTATTTTCAGTGGCATACTTTATCTTGGTATATATTGCATACCTGTAGGAATGTGCCAAATGTATTTCCTTCACTACCATGTAACAATACCCAGCCTTCACTCACTTGAGATTACAGAGGAAGGACATTGACTTCCATGTTCAACTCCCCATACACTTTAGAAATCAAGAATTGCTTTCTTTTCCCCTACCTATTTATCAGCATCAGCATCATTGTACTGTGGAAGACATGCAGCTTCTCAAGGCACATGTGATTTCTGCATGGTAAGATCCCTGCACCCTCCAGTGTGATGCTGTTCAAGGTTGTTCCCTGCCATGCTAGGCAAACCAAGCTGACTGGGAAGAATTTGCATGTGCAAATATAAAGAGGAGGCTGCTATTGTTTTGGTCCCTATGGAAATACAGAAGAAGGCACAGGGAAAGTATGTGGAGGAAAATCAACAAAACAACCCAGATTTCTCTTGAAGAGATCAAGCTGGGCATGCATTGGTGTGTGCTTGGGACATTGTCTAATGAGAGGATGCTCTTGCAAAATATATCTTAACCCCATACCAGCCCTGAAGGGGCCCTGCGTGGTTTCCATCTATCTAAAACAGAGCCAGTTTCTGCTGAACTGTGCTTAGGGCTGAAACTACAATATCAGTTTGGAGATCTCCCATGGATATATGTTTTGAAGCGTCAAAGGAGATTAGGAAGCATTCTTGTGTAGTGATGCCATGTTTTGGCAACATCACCAATGGCAACTGGGGCCACGCCAACCTGCAGCAATAAGCAGAGTCAGGCAGTGTGCTGCAGGAAAGTGCCGGAAGACAGGTGCTTCATAGCCTGGTCAGCGCTTCCTTTGCTGTCCTTGGGTGGAGAACACTATCAGCTGCACTGGAGTGAGATTTAGTTATCATCCTCTGTGTTTCTGTATGTGGAGAGGGAGAAGGTACCATTTTATCCTTCACCAGGCTGCAAATGTATTGGGTCAGATCCGGCCATCAACTTTTCCAACAAAGGCTGATGTAGGTCAATCCATGGTTTCTAAACTGACCAACTTGATTATATGCTAATGAGTCCTGAGATGTCTCTATTCTAGGCCCTGCTTAGAAAGTTGATCACACAAGTCGTGCCACACTCTGCTGTGGACACATTTAGAGAGATCAGGAAACCCAGATTAATGGTGATTTATTGTGTTCTACGAGAATAGGGCAATGTGGGAGAGGGGCATGCTGACTGGGTATTATGGGATTTGCAGGCCAACAGGATGGAGATGACTAGAATAGAGATTTGATCAATCAAGTATGTTTATGTGCCATTTTTCTTTCCCCTATTCACATACTTGTTCAAAGTAGGTCACAGAAACAGTCTACAAATCAATATAAGAGCAGAACAAAACCAGTCACAGAATGAACACTTTTTGTATTTTTAAAAAATCCTGAACGATATGAAACACATACCTTTCATAAATAAGAACAATAATTAACAAAGACCACATTCAGCTAAGGAACCTATCACTAGCTAATCCAAATAATTAGTATATCATTAGTAGAAAACACATCAGTATCAAAACATTGTAATTTAAACCAATTGAATTGAAGACAGTAGAAGTTAAGAACAGAACTAGAATTTAGGAGATTTGGGTTCTAGGCCCTACTCAGTCATGCAGCTGACTAGCTGACTTTGGGTCAGTCACAAACTCTCAGCCCAACCTACCTCGCAGGGTTGTTGCTGTAAGGATAAGGGGAAGAGGCGAATTATATAAGCTGCCTTGACTTCCTTGAAAAAAGGCAGGATATAAATACACTAATTAATTAATTAATTAACTAATTAATTCAAAATATATTGAAGCATTAAACTTTGACATGGTTCTCATATAATGACAATCCAGAGTATAGGTTGAACAGGATTTGTCATTACATGCAGAATGTATGACAAACAATACAGGAAGGAAACCCATTGTTTGTTGTTGTGTTGTGAACTATGTGTGGTCAGTGGCTAACAACCCAGAGTTAAACTGTAGTGCAAGGTTCTCTCCTAACAACCTATGATTCAACAAGCCATACTCAACCTATATTTTGGATTAATGGTATGTGTAAACCAGGTCAAATGCTGAATAGTTATCAATCATGGGTTAAATAAACTATGGGTTAGCATTATGTGTGCACTAATTCATAGGGGTAGATCCAGGATATGCCCTTCCATACAAAGAAAGGACTTGATTCTCTTCTCTGAGAAGTTAGGCATTAAGTGGAAAAAAGGAGAAATCATGCCCTGAGATAATTCTCATTTTACAGAACGCCCTGAGATCAACCAGCAACTGTAACAGAACAAGAAGCCAACAAAATACCTGATGGAATCCCAGTTCACTGCTATAGTTCTGCTCTTAGCTAAATGCCTGATAATTTGTTTCAACTGGCTCAGTTCCTCTCTACAAAATAGGAGCCATTTCGCCAGGCCTGCTTGGTACAAAGACAGAACACTATATAAATACAAAGCTTATGGAGTAGATTTTGCTGCAAAGCTTGCTATTTCCCATTTATGTATTGAAATAATGAACCAGTCTGTGTCCTGTTTGGAGCCACATGTTATCTGGCAATTTTGCAGGCCAGAAGGGAGATGCTGGGTTGACTGAATTTTAAAACTAAATTTTCAGACAAGGCTAGGTGGTTCTCACATGGTTTTTTACCAGTTCCCAGAGACAACCCCTTCTCCCCTCACTCTTTCCTGATTTGTGGGTCTTGCCAGTCTCTGAGCTCTGGAGCCTCCTCTTTTGTCCCCCCTTCCCAAGCAGCCCCACCTGAATAGGTAAGGAATTGAGAGAGAAAAGAACACCTCCTGGGCACATTTTTCCCCCAGGCTCCTGGGCCTGCCTGGAACAATTGCTAAATACAAATCCCACAGAGAATGGGGAGAGAGTGAAAAGGGGAGAGAGGGAGAGACAAAAGAGAGAACCTGAGCACAAAGGAGAGGAATGAAATGGTAAGTAAAGTCAAACAAAAAGAAGCTGGGCTGAGACAAAAGACATGAACAATATCCCTGAGGCAATAGGCTCCCAAACAATAGGGACAGTGACAGCAACACAAAGGCACCAGTGTTTGCAAGGAGACGTTATCTCACACAGCCACTGGCAGGCTCTGCCCCGGTGCTTCTATTTTCAGGGATGCTTTTTGTGCAACGCTGAACAATATTCCTTGCATAGTTGCGGACAGAAAAGATGGAAGGAGGGGAAGGATCCTGAGGTGTGTATCTCCCCCTCCTGCTTCTCTAAGGTCAGTTCTGGAGTGTAAAGAGGCACAGCCCTTTTGATGACAGGCGGGAGAAGACAGTTTGGTTTTCTTCGCTTCTCCGCAGACACTGTGTTTTCAGAACAGGTGAGAACCCTTCAAAGCAGAACCAGGCAAAAAGGCCTTGTAGCAGGTCTCATTCCATATAGCCTCACATCTGCTTTTTGTGTGTTACTTATCCAGATATGATGCGTCAGCAGAAAAATCCTCCCTGTGGGTGGCTATTGATTTTCTTTGGCACTTTAAGCTCCATCCCTTGGCAATCTACAGTGTTACTTCAGCTATAATATGGAGGACACAATAATTGAGGATGTTCAGAATAACAGTAACTGTGGGGATCAGTTTCTTAACAAAACGTAAAGGGACTTCAAAATGTACACATTTACTCTAGCATAAGCTTTCGTGGACATTGTCCAATTTATTGGATGACAAGTCTTTGTTGTTTTTACTCCAACATATTAACATATTCTTATGTTGGTTGCATTTAGATCCTGCCTTTTTTCCTCTTGTGAGGAATCTAAAGGAGTTACATTGCTCCAATGTTATCCTCCCAACACCATCCCTAGGAGGTAGGTTGAACTGCGAGTGAGTGACTGGCTCAAAATCACCCAGTGAGCCTCATGGCCAAGTGGGGTCTAGAATCCAGACCTCCCAGGTCCCCAGTCCCATCCTCTAACCACCACACAGGTTTGCTAGCAATTGCTAGAGACATAGAAATCCCTCAGATAATGGTTAAACAGACTATCACACTGGGTGTCGCAGATGGAACATGGCCTGGATATTGCAAATAATGCAAGAACCATGTATTAAAATATGTCCCTCAGAAAAAGAAAATACAAGGTGTAGACTGGACAGGTACTAAGTGTGGAGAGGTAGGGGGAAGGATAGAAGAATCTTGCATAATCCTCATTTTACATGAAGCTCTGGGGGGGGGGCTTATTTGCATCAGCATACAAAGTAAACGGGTAACAATCAGCTGGAAATGCTAGTCTCGTATTTCTATCCTATTGTTCATTTTAGGAGATAACCCTCTGTTTACAGGAGATCCACACATTCCTCCTTCCTTACTGGAGTATCTGTTGCAGCTAGTGTTGGTTAGGATGAGCTTCAATGAAATTATGGGAAGATTGTTCTATTGTTTTCAGGGGAATTTAAGCCCCATTCAGGTGTTCCTCCATCAACACACAAACTACACTGAAAGGGTCCTGCCAGGATCCTGGGATCACTGCACACTACCGGTCATTTCCTAATGCCCCTTCTGAGTTACTGCATTTATTATACCCACTGTCCTGTACCCACTGTCTGTACCACCCACTGTCTGAAGCTCTTGGGATGGTCTACAAAGATTAAACCTTTAAAAGACATTATAAAAACATTAAACATGTGCACATGCATAGGAAGAGAACAGCATAGCTAAAAACCACTTTGATTCATCAACAACAATTCAAGACCTGGTTAAAAACCCCATCATATGATGTCCAATGCCTGAGAGAGCTCAAAGAGTGGAATGTCTAAGAAAGTGTGCCTATCCATATACCGCCATTGTATCCATACAGTGCAGTGCGGAGCCCCACTGATTCAAAGCGCCCATTCCCTTGGCACACATATGCCCAAGCAACTATATCCTTCTCAAGCATCTGATTCAACACATTGGCCTTGAGCCAGGGGCAGCAGGCCTGCACCAACACACCAGGATCTTCTAGCACTTGACAGGTCCAACCTTTCATGGACTGATGTGTGCTTCCTCAGATGCATGATGCATATGATAATGCAGCCTTCAGAGCATGAAAGCGTATGCCCCAAATAAATACATTAGGTGTTAAGGGACTGCAGTTCTCTGTAGAATCACTAGAAGACCCTTTTCATTTAAGTAGATTTCAGGATAATAGAAATATGAAGGGTGTTTAATTCAACCAATCTGTAGGCAATTCCAGACAATTCTATGGTGCCTCACAATTTGCAGTGTTTCCTACTGCCAGTTTCCTGGGACTAAAGCACAGGAAAATCTTGGCTAAAGAGTAAAACCGCAAGGGGATTTACTCCTGAGTAACCATGCTCAGGCTTTTGTTAAAAAGGTGACAACTCTACTTGTTCCTAGTTGCAGGTGTGTGCTGGAGAAAATAAGTGGGAGTTAGTGAAGAGACATTTGTGAAAAAATGGTGTGTGGCAAATCAGAGAAAAAGAAAGCAAAGCTGAAAAGCGGTCTCAGTGAACAAAGATTGCTGAATTTGCGGATGTGAGCACAAGCGGATCTGGAAACATGTTTATGAAAGATAAATTAAATGCTCTGATAAAAATGATAGAATGGAAGAAGTTGTGAAACTTTATCCAAGCAACAGTTGCTAGCTTTAACCGAAATTGTAGTGAAGTTGTTACCCATTTCACCAGACTGAAATGAAATATAAATTGGGACAAGGTACAGTGCAAATAGTAGACGCTACTAGTTATGTACATTAAAAGCCATTATAGGGCATACGCTTGTCATGCCCTTTCTGCAAAAAATGCAACTATCCATATGGTGTGAATGTGTCTGATTCTTCTTCTTGTCTAGTCCAGCAAACAAAGCCTGCCTTTGACATGACAGCCACAATTCCTGGGCTGTTTAACCCAGGAATTTATGGTGACTGGCAGAGCATGTGACTTGTGCCCAAACCATTTCAATTTTTTTATTAATAAGGTCATAGAATCATAGAATACTAGAGTTGAAAGGGTCCATGAAGGCTATTGGGTCCAACCTCCTGCTGTTGCAGGACACTGATAGGTGTGAAAGGATGATTTGAAATAAGGGAGTAGAAAAATTTAAAAAGGTAACAAAGAAAATTACTTAGCCCAGAAGAGGGGTTAAAATCAGATAGCACAAGGTGTGGGGAAACAGGCACATAGGCAGGAGGGCCAAATACTTCCTGATTGTATATTGACAAGCTTGGCAGAACAAAATGAGCCTTTTGTAGCCCACCGGGGGCAGGGCTGGATTGGGAAAAGGGGCTGGTGTTGGAGCAGCATGGAGTAGGCGGGTGGAAAGATTGCAAACTCCTGGTACCCCAGCCAATTAGGGGAAAGGAGGAAGGAAGAAGCGACTGGGAGCAGGGTTCAAAAAGGGGATGGGAGCATGTGCTCAGGTGAACAGAAAAATGGGAAGGAAACCATTTTTCTCCTGTTCCCTTCATTGCAATAAAGTTTTAAAAAAAGAACTCTCTACATGCTTGGAATATTTTTTCTCTTCCGACGGAAAGAGTGATTATAACAACACCAGGTTACACCATCCCACTCAGATGGCTGCCCAGTTTCTTTTTGAATGTCTTTATGGTGGGAGAGCCCACCACCTCTCTAGGCAGCTGTTTCCAGTGTTGTATTGCTCTGACAGTGAGGAAGGTTTTCCTGATGTCCAGCCTGAATCTGGGTTGCTGCAACTTGGATTGATTATTCCGTGTCTTGCACTCTGGTATCAGTGAGAAGAGATCTTGGCCTTCCTCTTTGTGACAGCCTTTGAGGTACTTACAGAGGGTTATCATGTCCCCCCTCAGTCTTCTCTTCTCAAGGCTGAACATGCCCAGTTCTCTCAGCCTCTCCTCAGAGGGCAGAGTTTTCAAACCCTGGATCATTTTTGTTGCCCTCCTCTGGACCCTTTCTCATTGTTTCTAGGTATTGTTTGGTTGTTAACTGAAACAAAATTGTTCATGTACTCTGCTCACCTTTTGCAATTCTTGGGTTAAACAGTCCAGGGATTCCTGTTATGACATACCAGCCAGGTCTTTGTGTATACTAAAGCAACACCTCAGTACAAAATATCGTGGCTGGAAATGCACCGGGCATTCTCATCCTTCTGGATCTGAAGGGTCAAGAAATCCATCAGACCCTTTGTACACTATACTTAAACTAAATATGGGAAAGGAGAATCGGAGCTGTGAACCAAAACTTACTGCAGATGCCCCATTTAATTTCCAATCTTGTAAGGAAACCCAGCCTATAAATATGGATTTAAGCTTTCAAGCTAACATAGTTCTTTTCTGATCTTGATTGTCTTATCCAGAAGATACATCCGGTTTCTAAAACTGTTTGTTTCCTCAGCTTTCAACTGCTATTGTTAAAATGAACTTGATGAGGGGCAAATGTATGGATTTTGTCTGTGAGTGAAACATTTATTATACATTTTACTATTGATAGTTATTTTAATGTTAGTTTAACACTTACGGGGGATACACATACAGGAAATCAGAACAATAGGATAAATGCCCACTGAGTTTAGAAACAGATATAACATTGGATAATACAGACCTCACACACACACACACACACACACCCTGACATACTAAAATAGCTAGAAAAAGCCAATGCAGACAGATAGTGGGTGTCACCGGCAAATAGCAAAGTAGTTTTGGATGTTACAGGGAAGCATGGCCAGTTGCATGTGCCTTAAAGAGGAACTTGTGCAGAACACATCTAGCCTTTGCAGGCTTCCTGCTCAAATCCCCCTTGTACCTCCTTGGTCTTCTGTGTAAAGAAGCAGTAGGCAAACTTTTAGTGCCATGGGCCCATAAGGAATCTTGCAAAACTCTCCACAAAATGGCTGCCATGGGAGATACTGGAAAAGACAAGTAATCTAGCCTTACGAGTGAATGTGTTATTGTTGTTGTTACATTGCATTTATATCCCACCTTTTTCCTCCCGCAGGGAACCCAGGATGGCTTATATAATCCTTCTCTTCTTCATTTTATACTCCCAAGGAGGTAAGGTGGAAAGGCCCATAGTCACCCAGAAAGCTTCATGTCTGAGGGAGGACTAGAGCTTTATCTCTTGAGTCCCAATCCATTGTTCCAACTACAGTACCACATTAGCTCTCAAGACAGAAGTGGGGTCTAAGCTCCAATACATGGAGAGACTCTTTTCAACCACAACTTTCAGCACCTACAACAGGAGTCCTCAAACTTTTTAACCAGAGGGCCAGTTGAAAGGTGCCAGTGCCGGGCGTGGGCCGAAAAGGTGGTGCCAGCGGTGCGCACGGGCCGGCAAGGGGATGAGGGCAGGGGCGGTGCATGTGGACACGCGTGCTGAGGCAGGGGCAGGGCAGGGCCTGCGGCGAGGGGAGGCGAGGGGCGGGTGGGCGCGCGGGCGGTGAGGGGAGGCGAGGCGAGGTGAGGCATGAGCGGGGGCAGGCACGTGCCACGAGGCGGGCACACAAGGCAGCATCTTGCTCGCTTGGAGCAGGTCAAAATAGGCACTGGACCCACAGGGACCATTTGGGACGGGTCCAGATAGGTATGGCAGGCCGGATCCAGCCCCTGGGCTGCAGTTTGAGGACCCATGACCTACAAAGACAGAACTCCCAGCAATCTCACTGCTGGTAAGAAACTATATTGTTCTTAAAAGTAGGCAGTGCAGGACACCTAGATGGGTACCAAGAAAGTGGTCCAAGAGCGCATTGGTGACCTGGTGCCTTTGCCTACCCTAACCTGGTATAAAGGCAGCCTGGACTACAACCAATCAAACACCACTGACCCAGTGCTTCTTAATTGAGCTCATTCTGACATTCTGCAGTGAATCACAGAATGTTTTGTGTATTTATGGGCATGCTTTTCCAATTAGAAAACTTTATTCAGGGTGATTTAAAATAGCAACAACATATCAGAAGCTATGTTAAATACATTGTGATAACTTGAAGAAGTACAACGGCAGTATCAGCAACATCAGTGTTAGAAATTGTGGAAATCTCCTACGTATAAGAAAACTGTCAGTGGAAAAATATCACAGAACTGGAAAGATTGATCTGCCTGGGCAGAATGTCCTGGAGGGCTGGTGCTGCTGTGGAAAAGACCTAACTTGAGCATACTGTGGCTTGCTTACAGAACATCCTGGTGACTGACACAGTGGGTTGGTGTGATGTGCGGGAAACCCTAGCAGATGTGTTCTAGCTTGTATAATATACTCTGTTAGACTTGAGGGTGCCTAAGGGCCAACCTGCAAGTAACAGTGGTCATGTAGGTCTATTTTGTCCTCATCCTGCATCAAGCCCACTCCACATTCAGTATGTTGTGGGGTGTTTTAGTACCCCAGATACAAAACTTCCCAATGAGGCTTTATCTCCCCATGAAAGGCCATTGTTTCCCTGACTGTTTTCTAGGAGAAGTTGGACTCAGCATGACAGTGGATTTCAGCTTACAGCTAGTACAGGTAATTTCAGGCTGAATCTTTCCTGCTTCAATGTACAATCAACATTGTAACACTTTGGCCTCTCATCCTGCAATCAGCTTAAAAATGCTTTGGCCTATAACCTTCAAATCAGCATAACAATGCTTTCCCTCAACAGATTTTAGAGTTTTAGTTTTTGAGAGGGGGAGGTTGAAGTTTATGCCAGAATAAATCTTCTTGGCAATCAAAACAGACAAAGATAACTTGTGACTAACTTTCTTTTGTGCTCCAAATATTTGAGGTCCAAAAGTAGCCCAATAGTGTATTATTATGCAGTTTCCATGCTTTATTCCCCAGACATAGGAAAGAAAATTGTAGCAGGCAGGGGGCTGAAATCTGGGGAGAATGGTTACTAAACTATAAGTGACAATGTCCTAAAAGGGATAGCTTGTAAGTCTACTTATACATAAATCACACGACTAAACATGAGCCGAGGGTAGGAAATGTACCTTAATGTGTAGTACAGTAGTGTTTTTGTTTGTTTGCAAATAGCCAGTGCAAGGTGGGTGGTATTAGGTTGGCACCCTAGCATGGGAAACAGAGATAGGGAAGCTTTAACCCTTTGTCCTCTTCTGCAGATACAATGTGGACTCGAAACCCCACATGCGCAATTTGCATCCAATTAACTGGGCTATAGCAGGTGAAAGCTTATGGTCTTTATGATGTAACAACACTTCATGGGATACCATTTGTTGATTCACATGACTACTCTGAATGGTAGTCAGAGTTGGTACTGTTGACAGGTTTCTGAGGCTCCAGAAAATATCAGTATTTGAGCTAGGCCTCTGGTCTTCAGAGTGTATTAAGATAATATATCCCATGGTAAGGGAGCAGTATCCCTTTATCACTAACATAGAATTATTCTATATTAAATCCTCCCAAATCAAAACAAGCTGAGACAAAGAAAAGTAAAATGAAAAGAGCAATCAATCCTCTGTCATTTCTTCAAGAAGTCAATGGTAGAGTAGTGGTTATTTATGATTTAGCTATTTGATTTATAGCCCGCTTATTCCTTATGAACTCAAAGCCGCTTACATCATTCTCCTGTTCTCAATCTTATTCTCACAACAACAATCCTGTGAGGTAGGTTGGGCTTTGACTGGCACAAGGTCACCCAGTTGGCTCCATGGCTGAGCAGGGACTAGAACCCAGATTGCTTAAGTCCCAGTTTTGTGCTCTTAACCACAACACCACACTGGCTCTCATTAGAGAAGGTCCATGTTACAAGTATGTAGTGGACCAGACAAATTATGCAGGGGTGCTGAATCAGCCTGAGTATGGGCACTGCCTGGGAACCTCCTGTATCTTGTTTTGTGCTCCTGGAGAAAACCTGAGACAGAAACATAAATGAATATTGTTATATGTTGGAGAGTGTATGTCATTACACTGGTCAAAAAAGAGTGATTGAAGCAAGGGTGGACTTCGTAGAATAGTCTACAATGCAGAAGGACAAAAGGAGAAAAAGGGACACAATCTGTATATATTTGCATATGTTAAGCTATATGTAAACATGCAAATTTAGAACTCATAATTATAATTTAAATAGAAATGCAATGTCCTGTGTTGCCTGTTCAGTTTATGTTTTCAGGTGGATGGGCAAGTCCTTATGGATCTTTATCTTTAAACCACAACTGAACAGAAGGCCCCTGAAATAGAGAACTTGTCCCTTGGGAGGCCTTTAAATAGAGGACTGCCTTTTGTAAAGAAGAGCAAGCAACCACCCCATGAGAACTCTTGCTCAGAAATATCCTCCAGGCCATCAGTTCCCATATAATCCTCTTTGGGTAGAGGGGCAAGGCAGAATCTTACTCCTGTATCACCTCCTGGCAGCAAGTGGGACGTAGGACGTTGTGAGAGACCACTCCTGTGGTCTGTAATCAGAATCTGGGACACCACAGGATGTTGTGTCTCCACCCATTCACATACATAGACAGAGCTATGAGCACGGCGATCTTCCTTCCGCCCCTCCCAGCCACCATGGAGAGCTTCCTTGCAAGGTTGCAGCTGTGACTGTGTGCACTTGTGGCAGGGAAGGACAGGCAGAGGCAAGGCTGGCTTCACAGTAGCCTATGGCCTTCTACTCCTCTCCCTACCAGGGGAATATAACTCAGCTGGATAGGCTCAGAGGCTGCTTTTTGCAGTTCAAATAGAAGTGTGGTGGCAGCAAGATCATCTCTACCTCTCTCCGTTTCTCTTTCTCTCTCTCTCCCCTCCTGCCTGGGTCTTGCTGGCAGGTCAGAGAATAGGTGGAGGGCTCCAAACAATTGGTATATCGCTGTCCTTGTGTGAATTGGTTAACTCCTTGGCATCAGGATTCTCATTCTGTACAGCAGGAGTGCTAGTTTATTGCTTTCGAACAGCTGTTTCTTCAGCTCTGCTAGACATTTTCAGAGTTTTGTGTTGGAAGTATTCCGGTTTTCTGGCAAGCTCACATGTAAATGTACATATAGGAGGTGTGGGCTGCGGAATCATCAATACGCTGATGATACCCAGCTTTACCTCTCATTCTCCACTAATCCAGATGAGGCAGTGGCTGTGCTGAACCGGTGCTTGGCCGAGGTAAGGGAATGGATGAGGGCCAATAAACTGAAACTCAACCCAGACAAGACGGAGGTCCTGTTGGTTGGCGGATCGGGTTTCGGAGAGGGTGGATTTGACCTGGTCCTGAATGGTGCAACACTCCCTCTTAGGGATAAGGTCCGCAGCTTAGGTGTACTCCTCGACCCGGAGCTTTCTTTGGAAGCTCAGGTGACAGCGGTAGCGAGGAACGCCTTCCTTCAGCTTCGGCTGATTAATCAGCTGCGCCCCTACCTGGAATACGACTGCCTGGCGACGGTGACACACGCGCTGGTGACTTCCCGCCTAGACTTCTGTAACGCGCTTTACGTGGGGCTTCCCCTGAAGACAGTCCGAACACTTCAATTGGTGCAAAATAGAGCTGCCAGGTTGCTGACGGGGACGGGGCGTTATGCTCACATGACTCCAGTCCTCCATCAGCTTCACTGGCTTCCCATTGAAGCCCGGGCCCAATTCAAGGTGTTGATTATGACCTACAAAGCCCTAAACGGCTTGGGTCCTGGCTACCTGAACGAGCGCTTACGTCCGTATATGCCCGACCGCCCTTTGAGATCTGCGGGAGAGTCCCTTCTCCGGGAACCCTCCATGAAAGAAATTAGGAGAGTAAGTACCCGGAGGAGGGCTTTCTCTGCGGTGGCGCCCAACCTATGGAATTCACTCCCCAAAGAGGTCCGCCTGGCACCGTCGTTACTGGTTTTTCGGCGCCAGGTAAAGACCTTTTATTTAAACATCATTTCAATTGTTAAAACATATGATCTGGCCTGGACAACTTCTTCTTCCTTCTCTTTCTCCTCCTATATTTTTATTTTATACTGATAATTTTAATTTTGTATTTGTAAATCAATGTATTTTTTGTATTGTTATATTTAATGGTAATTTATTATGTACTATTGTATTTCAATGTATTTTATCATGTTGTAAGCCGCCCCGAGGTTTCGGCAAGGGGCGGCATAGAAATGTAATAATAATAATAATAATAATAATAATAATAATAATAATAATAATATATATCTATGTGTGGTTCATAAGGCGCAAGAGATCATTGACTCTGCCCAGTGAACCATCGTTTTGCTTCTTGCTCTGGTTACTAGTCCTTAGCATTTTATTAAAAACAAATTTGAGCCAGAAGACTGTGTCTGCCCATCCCAACTCCCCAGGACACGTTTTACCAGCTCTTAGTGAGAATCCTATGCTTGATCTAAAGATCCTGAGCTCAATGATTCAAAGAATTAAGGCAGAAGAATGAAAAAATGATGCAGTTGTGACTTCAAATCTAGATCACCCTAACTTCATTTTTCTGCCATGGTCTTTGAGCTTTAACAGAAAGAAGAACTGGTGACTTCCATGGCAAGTACCCTTTCTTCTCTTGATTCAGTCAAACCTTTTACTTCTTGCACTGTTTTGGTTACTTCAGATTTTTCCACACAGCAAAGCAAAGTGACCAACTAAACAGCAGTGGGTTGATAAAATCTGGGAGACTGTGGCTATGTATTGATTTACGCAGTGAGTACAGCAAGCAAGGAATCCTAATTCTAATTTGAACGTGAAGCCCTTACTTTTGATTTAATTTCAACCAAGTACAGTTGCCTATATTTTTCTAATACGCACACACACAATTCTTCTACATGCTGTTACTTAGACTGTTTTACTATAGTTCTTCCACAAGTATATTGGTGATAGACTAAGAGTGAATATCTTTGTTTCTTTAGTGATCTTGTTATATTATTATGTATATTATTTTTGTCAACTTTAAAATAAAATAAAATGTTCATGCAAAATGCTGGGATAAGGAGAAAATAACAGAAAAAGCCAGGAGTAGACAACCAAGGTTCTCCAGATGTTTTGAACTACAACTCCCATCATTTCTGGCCATGGGCTATTATTACTGAGTCTGATAGGGTCCAAGACTTTGGAGGGTACCAGGTTGTGTTGTTGTTGCTGTTGTTGTTAGTTGCAAAGTCAAGTCGTGTCCACCCCATGGACCAGGTTGCATACCACAAAAATAAAGCAATTCAGGCTAGCCTTGCTACCAAAACATCCTTGGACCTCTCCTTAAAACTGACCCATAATCCCTGGAGGGGCTTAGTAGGTGGAGCTTGTCCTATCCCTTTGTTTCCCAAGCAGTCTCTTTGTTCTACATCCTTTGTTCTTTTTCTGTCTCTTGGTCTTTTGTTCCAGCTAGTTTTTGTTGAGCCTTTTAGTTTCTCCTCTCTTTGATGCTTTGTTGGTCTCCTCATCACCATGCTTTTCTTTCCTGGATGTTAAAAGCTTCTGATTGTTTCCCTTTCCGTAGTGTTTTTGCCCACGGTTTTATCTTTCCTTTTACATTGTCCATTTGTTGGTGCTAAATGACATGTTTCTGGGCTTGTTTGCCTTTTAAATCCCCATTCGCCTTGTTTAGGGGGCTGGTTCTGCTGAGTCTCTATGTTCTTTCCTAAAATTCTTCTTTGCAATTGTTATATCTTTTCTTCCTGAACTTGGTAATAATGATTGTTTGCCCGCAGGTTGTGGGGGACTAAGGAATTCTTACTAAGAATAATAATTGGTACAAAGAATAGCAAAGCCAGCTTTTGTATTCCTAAGGAGGCACTATGATATCAGAAAGGCCCAGGTGTTTCTTCCACCATGCTTGGAAGACAAACTTAACACTGTGAATGCAGAGACAGGTTCTACTATAAATACACCAGGCAATTAAACTGTTATTAAGAAGTCATTTACAAGCATATTCAAAAATTAAGACAGGTACCTTAAAAATAGAAAACAAAACCTGGGTGCCTTGCCTCGCTCTCTCAATCTTTCTCTCTCTCTTTTAAAAAGTAACAATTTGAAAGCTTTCTTATTATCATTGTCATCGTCCTCTTCATCATTACCTTATTTTACTTGTTCTGCGTGATGAGCTGAGATGATGGATCTGTTTTCCTGCCAGTATGTCTAATACAGAAGACAATGTTACCAGCAATTACAAGGGAATGGAGTCAGAGTTATGTTTTCTTATGCCAGAGGCATGCGACACTATAGGATACCTAAACTGTTGTTCAGTGTTCAACTTGTTGGGAATTCTGACTTCTGCATTTGGATTATCTGCAGAAGTGTATCATCTTCAGAGCTCAGATCTGAAATGCATTTTGCGTATGATTTTGAATGACTGGAAAAGAGGTATTGCTGGGTTGCTGGGGGATTCCTTGGGCTGCTCTTCAGGCAATGAGCAGATGATGAATTGGGCCATTCTAGTGGCTTGCATCCCTCCATATGTTTTGGTCCACAACTCTGACAATTGCCATGCTGACTGGCAATGATGAGAGTTGGAGTATAAGGTGTCAGGGGCTACCAGGTTGAAGAAGGCTGCAACAGAGAGTTGGGAAGGAAAAACAATTTGAGGAACTTGGGCTGTGTCTCTTCTCATCCAAAGCCTGTAGCTTCTCTCCTAACTCTTCTGTGATTTCCACCAGACTGGAGAGAAAGGTGTAATGGAACGTTCCTTTGTCCTTTTTTCCTCTTGGGAAAGAAGCATTCCTCCCACGCTTTGTCATGGCTAAAAGTATGATTAGTGTTCTGTCCACACAAACACCCATCCATTTTCTCAAAGAGGGAATTATCTTGATGTGCTTTAGCATGCCCACGTCTGCCAAGGAAGAAAAATCAACTGACACCATGACCTTTTTCACTTGCTCTTGGTCTCAGTCTTGCTTTTCTTCTTGGGGTTGGGCCTTAAAAATCAACAAACAATATGCAATGTGCTTGCTGCTCTCAGTGGCAAATAGAGCTGTTTAAGTTACGGGTTCCCACTTTTGCTGGCAAGGAACAAGCCCCATGTCTACTTCTAAACAATGGTTTGTTTCCTCACAGGAAGTAAAAGCTGCCTTGTTCCCTTCTCTTTGCCCCCTCCAATCAACCGTAAAAGGAATGGGTCATTGTCTGGATCATTCCCAGGACTCTGTTGAATGTAACCTAAGATTGGTTTGCTGGAAAACTGCAGATTGTCCAGGATAAAGAAGAATGATGTGGCTTCCAGGTCTTACCATGGAAAAAGGGAACAGACAAGCCAGATGCTCCTAGCTCTTTGGAAGAGAAAAGGAGTAGCTAAAATCCTGTCTTCGTCTTCCATTATGGTAGTAATGTTTTCTTTCTACACCCCCAGCTTTCTAGTGCTTCAGTCCTGACTGAACAGGATTTCTTGTGATGCACTGGATTGACCGGTTTGATTGAAGTAAGCATGCTCTCAGAATTCTAACAAAAACTTGTTTATGTTGTAGAACAGGACTGTTGAACTTCAGGCCAGGGAGTCAAAGCTGGCCTTCCTGGAGGCCAAATCTGGGATTCTGGGTTCCTCCAGCAGCCATGCCTCTTCCTCCCTGCCACTGATAATTAGCTTTTGGTCTTTTGCACAGTTTATTTCGTGATCCAAATATCGGAGTGCCTCTTCAAAGCTTTTATTATTGGCATTATTGACTTTTATGCTAAGTTATGCAAATAGTTTTTGCCCTGCCCCTCTTGCCTTCAATCCCACCCACTAGAATGCAGCCCCTGAAAGCTACTCTGTAACAGGAGTTCTCCAGGCAAGCTAAGCTTTGTTTTCCTGTTCTACAGTAAGGAAATGGATGCTGGGCTCTAGGGCTACTGTGGTCTAATATAAGACATTTCCTAATTGCTTTAAGGATTTGGATTAGGCTGAACACTAAATGGCCACACTTATATACTGTATATGGCTCAAGAGGGGCAGGGAAGAAGGGACCTCTTGCACTGGGCTCCCTGGTGCTATGCCTCTTTCACCATCAATGTTTTTCACTCTATATTGCCTTGTAAACCTTGTTGATTAAGTGTTACAGTGGAAGGGTTGCACCTAGGCTGAAGTGCCGTAATAGTCAGGGAACCCCACAAGCCAGTCCCAGAAGCCTGATGTTGCAAGTACTTGAGTGCTTAGAGCCTGTCACCAAATGGGCTGACATAGCCATCCAATGCCAATTTCAAACCTCCCATCGCTCCTATTGTGGGTGACTTTATTACCCCAAACAATGTTGCTCCAGGCAAGGCAAATGCTACCAAAGCCTTTGGTTTGACTGACTACTTTCTCTAGGAATTTTAAATTAGCATAAGACTGGATTTCAGGTTTCAGCTAGGACAATTTAAGATGTAATCTTTACTGTAGCAAAGCCTAAAATATGATCTGCATAACAGTGCTTGTCCTATTGACCTATAATCAGCACCACAATAGTGTGGCCTATAAACTTTGAATCAACATAAAAACGCTTTCCCTTAGTAGATTTTAGTCTTTATGCTGGAGGTTTTAACTCCATGCCTTGGCTTTCAAGAGAGACTAGTTTATGTGGAAGATTCCATAATGATCACAGGATTCTAGTATCATGTATTCATTCATTAGATTTTCTTTTTTCTTACAAAGAACTCATAATGGCTTTACTTACCTCTCCTCCTGCCTCAAAATTATCCCCATAACCTGTGGGGGTTGGGCTGAGAGTCTGTGACTGATCCAAAGTCACCCAGTTGGCTTCATGGCTGAGTGGAGACAAAAAGCCAGATCTCCTGAGTCCCAGTCATGCGCTCTTAACCACTACACCACGCTACACAGCACCGGCTCTCTGTCAGGGATAGTGTGTCTATGTATACTAGTTGCTGGGATACTTGGGCTGAAGGGAGTTGTACTCATATCCTGTTTGTGAGATCCTGTAGGCACCTGGATGGCCACAGTGTGAACAGAATGTTGTGAACAGTGCAGGTGACCCACTGTACTGATCTATCATGGCTCTTATGTTTATATGGATGATAGAGCCAGTGTGGCGCAGTGGTTAAGAGCATGGGACTGGGACTCAGAGGATCTGGGTTCTAGTCCCCGCTCAGCCATGGAGCCAAATGGGTGACTTTGGGCCAGTCCCAGACTCTCAGCCCAACCTACCTCACAGGGTTGTTGTTGTGGGGATAAGATAGAGGAGGAGAGATGATGTAAGCTGCCTTGAGCTCTTTGTAGGAAAAAGGCAGGATATAAATCGAAAAATAAATAATCAAGTCCTAACGTTACCTGGATGACACACAGATGTACTGGGTTCATATCCCGAAGTTCTTTTTATGATATATGGGTGATATATCATGGGAGGAATTTTTCAACGATACACCATCCCTCCTTCCTTCAGCACCTCTACAGCTGGGAGCTCAGACCCTGCCAGCAGAACTGAAAGAGTTTCTAAAACTCTTTACCGTATGTTCTACATGCTCCATACCTGTTCATACCAGCAGATGGTCAACCTGCCATTTCTGGAGTTCCCACCCACCTAAATGATGTGCAAGTTGATGATATCAGGATCCTTGAAAACTGCTTGAATCTCTTCAAAGTTTCCTTAAACTCTGTGTAAAAAGTCGTGTAAAACAGCTGTAGACATGATTCTGCTAAACTGGTCTTACCAGATTAAAAGGTGTACTTAGCAGTAGTGAGCTGGTGAGTGCATTTGTGGAGTGATCTGTTTGAACCAAACAGAAGTGAGGAATGCTCAGAACCCTGTTGATGAACACAACCATTAACTGACACAGTAGCATGTGGAAATCTACCATATTTACACAATTCTTTAGAGTCAAACTAGCCACTTACACTGAATAATCAGTTAATCATTTGGGGGTATACATCTATCACCAGCAAGCTATGTATGAGTGGTCTAAGATAGCCATAACCATGTGGTTTGACTATAGGAAGACAATGCTGAACTAGGTAGACCTTTAGTCTAGTCCAAAGCAGCTCTTCTTAAGTTTTTAATGCTCAGACCTGAAAACATATTTAAGTTGCTTAGGCTGCAATCTTATGCACATTTACTGACAGTATGTCCCATTTAGTTCAGTAGATATTTATAGGATTGTTAGGTTGTTATGATTTTTACCAAAAATTCTAGCTTTCTTGGGGCCACAACACAATCTTAAAAAAAATAGAATTTGCCAAAATGAAATTAAAATCATCTAAGACTCCTTGGAGAAGTGCAAAGCTACTGGTCCAATATGGCCCCTAAAAGTGCTCATTATTTGTCAATCCTACTCTTACAGCATTTGAACTGCATTAGCACATACATACACACAAAGCAGAGCTGGGCATCTGTTATTCACTGGCACTTGCAGGAAGGTGAATGAGGAAGGCATTGTCGCCATGTTTGGAATAAAGCGTTCCACCAATAAAATCATGGCAGAACACTGGATACGTTTAACAGACCACTTCAAGAGTTGGTGTGGTGTAATAGTCAGACGGTTGGATCCAGGTTCTAGTCCTCCCTTGACCATGAAGTTCTCCCTAACCTACCTCACAGGGTTATTGGGAAGATAAAATGGATAGCAGAAGAACCTTGTAAGCCAGCTTGGGTCCCTTGCACGAGGAAAAATGGTTGAATATAAGGGTCATTTAATAAACAAACAGCAAACATTTTGATAGAATTGCGCAGCATTTTGAAAAAAAAAATGTTGCACCACCTTTACATCATGTTATTTATTAAATTTCTATAAGCCCAATAGCAAAAGTCCTCTGGGTGGTTCACAATAATAAAAGAAAGCATAATAATACATTAACTGCAATAAGAAACAACCCAAAGAGTTCAGTTCACTAATACTAGCATTATAATTCAGGTTAGTTACAGACTAGGCGAATGAATAATTGCAACATAATACAGTATCAATTATGTGTTTATCAATAACATGTATGCAACATAATACAGTATCGATTATTTGTTTATCAATAATGTGTAAGCCAGAGCCAGAAACACCAAATAAACTTTTCCTATGCATTGCAGCATTATTGAGCAGTACAGACTGTGAATAGCTGTCTCCAGAGTACAAAACACAGAAAACAGCAACCAGATTTATTACAGCCTGCAGCATTCTCTTTCCTGCTCTACTCTTTTCATCCTGCTGAAGTTCTCAGTGCTCCGGCAGAGGCAAGGGTGGTGGTGACTAGTCTCTTTTCCTGTGGTATTGGTGTGCCTACCACTTACATTTTCTGTTATTCTCCAGGTCACTTGTCCTTGTGGTTTCTCAGTTTTCTTTGTTCTGCACACCTGAACAGGCTATTGCAAGTACTTAGAAGGACTGAATACTTGCCCACTGTGAGGGTGCACCTCCTCCCAAAATTGGTCATTTTCACTGGAATCTGAGCCTTTTATACCACAACAGGTTATAACCTGGCCCATGTAAGACTCAGCAGGTATATCATTGGGTCTACTAGCTGTTCTTAACTTAATGTGCCTAAAGATCTCTATTTTGAATAATAAAAGCCTTGATTCAAGAAGAGTACCATGTGCTGAGCATGCATTATGGCATACTATTAACATTATCACTGTTGTTGTTGTTGTTGTTAGCAGCAGCAGATTTAGGCATCACCTTTTGGACCAAATAGCACTCCCAAGACAATTTACAGTTGTAATACGGACCCCAAATTGGACAAGCTTCATCAGTAGTTCTGTGAAACACATCCTGCCTTGACCAGAATGAAAGCAGGACTATATGTAGTGCTCCAAGATGGATGCTGCTGGGAAGAATGTGAAGGAAGCATGGATTATACGTCAAGATTTTAGGAGTGGTCCATAATGCACCCTTCTGTCACAAGAAGTAGACAGATCTTCCACGCGTACAGCTAGACAATGGGGTGGTTCACACAACATTGCTGGCTCACCATTTGTTATTTAACCCATGATGAGCTGTGGTGCATGCTGGGTGTTTGTGACTACAAAACCACATTCTGAATGTGCAACCACTGATTTTGCTGATTGGGGGCTCCTTTGTATCATCTGAATGCAGTCATCAAGGGTTATCTGAGGGCTAAACAATCCTTGATTAACTTTCTACTGCAAGTTGTGGGTTAACCAAGAATAATCCATGAATATGGGGTTTGGACAATATGGCACTATCTCCAATAAGCCTGAATAGGGATTCCACACAGAAAATGGCAGGAGCACAGATCTGCAAACACTACAGCCAATTGTGAGCTAACCAATGCTAACCAGCAGTGCCATGCTAACAAGGTCATAGACTAGGCTGTATTCTAAAGAGAGACCTTTTTATTTCCCCAGGCCTTTAAATGTTTCTGTTTTTTCTGTTTTAATGTTTCATTTTTACATTAAATGTTTACCACTGTGGTCACTATTTCCAATCAGCTCAACAATACTTACATGCAGCACAATACTTGCATTAAGCACCACTTACAGTTAAGTCAGCCACATGGCCAATGGCCCTAGGGCACAGTCATTTAGGGCATCGAGACATCTTCACTCTCTTTCATGACCTGCACATGGATTTATCCACTCCACGTGAAGGTAATTTAAGTCATTATGATAACACTTTGTCCATTAGATGCCTTCCTGATTTCATTCTGTATCTCAAGATCACTCTGAACATTTTGTTTCTTGGGTTCCTTATCAAGTGGGCGAAGGCTTTGTGCAGTGACTGTATTTATTTAAAAATAATGTTTATGCCATGTTAATAGGTAGAAGCTTATAGCCAAGGCACTCCATCTTTAACCCTTGGAAAATATAGCTTGTGTGTTTACTTACTCATTTATAAGTACAGACTAGTGGCTTTAAAGAATCAGAGTACTCTGGTTATCTATTATCTTTCAGTCCACCCAGCTACACAATGCTGTCAGGATAAAATGGCAATACGCATGGGGAACGTTGGGTTTAACCCTGAGCAACTTGGGAAAAGGGCAATATTAATATGTAAGAAAAGTAAACAAGAACAATAGAAAGGGTCCTAATACATGCAAAGACGAAGGGGCCTAGTGTTCCCTTTCTTCAGAAACCCTATATGAGCCTTCCTTGCCCATCTGTCAGAAGTGTCTTGAGTGTATGTGTGCATCTATGAGATTGGATGGTCTCGCTATCACTTGTGTGCTTCTGCTCTATATCTGCCTCCAGGACATGCAAGCTGCTATCATCCACTGTCTGTCAATATTGGAGGATGGGAGGAAGAATAGGAATGGCTGAAAGGAAAGTGAAAGTGTGCAATGGTGAAGCTCACTCCTCCCTTCTCTTCTGGCCCCAGTTGTTGCTATAGCGACCAGAACAAAGCCTTTTCTCTTTCCTCCTTTGGGATTGTTAATTGTTTTTGTTCTCCCCTCAGGCCCTCTCTTTTAATTGTCCAGTTGCTTCTGGATGGGTGTGCCCCTTCCCCTTTATTACATACGACCAGGATAAATCAATGGGAATAAGGGTTTTGTATGTTTGTCATTGATTTTTTTCAAGCCAGCAACATGGTGGAGTGTAATTAACAGTGTCCTCTCAGGAAGGGTTAAAAAATAAAATAAAAAGGCTTCAGCCCCCAGAATGCTTAGGAGAGGGAGACCCTTGAGATAAAAGGGCTTTGATGGGCCATCTCACAACAAAGCAATCAGCCGCCTTTGACCTCCTGGGGCTTGTCTCCCACGGCTAAGCTGGGGCCTGCTGTATTGGCATCTTTCAGGAAATCTCTCACACTTGTGCGCTTATTGGGGCAGCTCCACAGAGAATAAGAATAGCATCGATCAAAGCCATGTTTGGCAC
This sequence comes from Varanus komodoensis, assembly GCF_004798865.1. Classification (NCBI taxonomy): domain Eukaryota; kingdom Metazoa; phylum Chordata; class Lepidosauria; order Squamata; family Varanidae; genus Varanus; species Varanus komodoensis. The sequence continues at coordinate 127,974,728 of NW_025335268.1, forward strand.
CACATCTGAGGCCCCTTGTCTGAAAATGCCAGTGTACAGTTCTGGAGACATGCATTACATCAAATCACTGGGATGCTGTTTTCCTCTTTCCTTCTTTGCACTGGAATCTGAAGTTAGAAGGGCATTAGGCTGAGCTGAAGCAGAGGTGTGCATGCACCCACGGTGTAGAGAAATAGGTCAAGTTAATGATTGGGCAAGCAATTTCTAAACAAGCTTGATCAGAAACTGACTGGAACTTTTTTAAGTGGCTAAAACAGATTAATTTAATCTGCAGGTTAATGCAGCAAATATTGCAAACTGCTTACTGTATGAGGAAACTTGTGCGGTGGAGGCCTGAGCTCACTGTGAGAGCACATGCTTCGCATGCAGAAAGTCCAAAGATCACTCTGCAGCATCTCAGGTTCAACTGCCAGGCAGCAAGCAGGTAATGGGAAATTTCCCATCTGAGACCCTACAAACTGCTGAGAGTCAAGCGTTAATACAATAATGAATCCTGTTGTACTTTAAAGACTAGTGCACTTCTTACAGCAGAAGTGTTTGTGGATTACAGCTAGTCCAGTTCATCAAATGCATCTTTCATCCGATGGAGTTGACTTCAGTTCACATGCCATCATGAATGTGTTAGCCTTTAAGTTGCTATGAGATTCTTCATAGTTTTTTACTGGAACAAGACTAACACAGCTTCCCCTCTGGTTAGTCTAGACTGAATGATCAAATCTGATCTGGTGGGAGTTTTCTACATTTTATGGGAAAGTGGGGACTTGGAGCTCAGCTCTCCATAGTCAAGCAATCTACCCACTATACCACATTGGCTTTCCTTGGCCAGATCATCAAATAATAACTCTATTTTTATAGAAATGGCAGCACTTCAACTATTGGATAGTAAAAAATGTAAAAAAATGATAAAATAAATAAGATACTTGGAAGATCCCTCAGGGAAAATGATTTCATAGCTTCTCTAGGCAGCTTGCTGATCTCACAGCTTCCTCTAAGTTCTGCTCGTGTTTACTTTAATTCCACTTTGCTGTACTTTAAACTGTATTTTAGATCATTGATTTTACTGTATCTATAACCACTTTTATTTACAAGGAACCCAAAGCAGCTTAAATAATCCTCCTGCTTCTTTGCTTTTTATTCTCACAACTACCATTTTAGGGTTAGGCTAAGAGTGTGTGCCTGGTCCGAGTCACCTGGTGAACTTAATGGCAACATGTAGGATAGAACACCGATCTCCCACCTCCAGTCTGATGCTCTAACCACTATGCCACAAGGGCTCTTCATGTGATGTGCAAACAAGGTCACTGTAGATATAGAAATGTAGATAATCTGTGAACTATTTTATTCAGTACTTCAAATGAAACAATTCTTTCATCTTTTTTCCCTTTTATCTTTTGATTGGGAATATACCTGTGCTGTTTCATCTAATTTATTAATCATTCATTAATAACATTAGAAAGGGTTTAAAAATTCTGGATCTTAGATGTGAAATAGTGCTGCATTATTTAGGGTTCAACATTTGCTACATAAATGTTTAAACAGAAAAAAACCCTACAGGTCCCAGCATGTCTCTCCCATCCATCCATCCATCCAAGCATCCATCCATCCATCCATCCATCCATCCAAAACACGTATAGGATGGCAACTTTAAAACATCTGGTGATTTTTCAGCCATTACAGGTGCCAGGGAGAAGAAAGGATGCAGCTTAGGATAATTGGACCAATGCTGTCTCAGCCTGAATCAGGGTGTGCACAGTTGACTAGCTAAGGCACAGTGTGAATGTGGATGTGTATTTGCATTGCAGACCAATGCATTTTTTCTGGATGGCGTTCATCCCTACTGCACTACTTTCAATGAGACACAGATCTGAATGCGCACATCACATATGCCACTGGTTCACCACTGCAAACAGCTGTCTGAGACAATTGGCAACTCTGTGCTCCTTATGGCTGCCTGTTCTGTGGTGGGGAAAAGTTACTGTGGGGATCCTTCCAGACTAGTTTTTTATTGCTCTAGCACTCTGCCTCAATCACTTAAGTGTGTGTGGTGGTGGGGGGGCAGATGATACTGTCTTCACCTTGGAAGCCAGTATCAGTATCCTCTGATTTCCTTCTGTCTTTTTTCTTACAGCACCAAATCTGTGTAGCAGGAAAAGATGGAATAGATGAACCATTCCTTCTGATCATTAGCATTAGGCTCCCCCTTCCAGAATGCTTCCACTTGCATGTTCCAGTACCACACTGGAAGTATATGAATTAATGAGGGGGGTGCCACTCAGCCCAATTTGGAATTGGCTTGGTATCTAAAAGTCCTCTGGGAAAATTCTTGTGGGAAATCTCATCCGATGCATGTGCACTGATGACATCTTGTGCATGTGCATGATTGCACTGACTCCTAAAAATGGTACTTTGGCTTCTCTCCCTCTGTCTGGCAAGGAACTGCCAGATAATTCCCTTTCTTGCCAGACACACACAAAGTTCCCTCCAAGCACTTAGGAACAAGAAGGGGTTTTAGATTTGGGCTACATAAAACATTTGCAAGAAACAGCCAAAGAAATTGACTGATCCTAAATATAGAAAGTACTCCTAAATAAAAAGCTGCTTATTCAGCTGGGCTGGTCATATATTTGACAGCCATGTGAACTAATTCAGATCAGTGTCAGTTTCCTCAAGTGTAAATGATTACCATTAAAGAATGTCTGCACATGCATCTACAGAACACTTGGTCTTTGTAGTTCATATAGTCTTGCAGCAGCAGACAAGAGTCTGATTGAGAGTAAAAGACTAACTTTACAAGTCCTTCCCCCCACACACAAATATGCCCACATGTATGTTTAGTGCATTTGTGTAGAATCTACATTCCAAGCTGGAGAAGAACCTCTGGGGTGAAATGACTCTCAATTTATAATATGAATCACTATTATGAACTATACACATTTGTCGTCTGAACCCCACAATTACGAACTTCAGCAACAACAGCAATTTTACAACTGTCAACCCTTTTTTCTGGATGCATTCTAGATGACTGTTAGCCAAAGAGACTGATATTTCCTATGCTATCTTACTGTCATTTTAAAGATAATGAATCACTTCAAGTTTCTCCATTTCTAAGAAAAATAATTTGACTTTATAAGTCAAGGAAGGCATATCTCCTTTTTGTGTTTTTTGTCAGCAGACAGACTGAATGGAACTATGTAGATTAGAACCATACTGCAACAATGAAGCCCTGACAAAAGTCTAGTTATACACAGACTTGAAATTCAAGTACAAAATCGAGAACTACTACTGTATTTGGATGGCAGGTCACAAGAGAGAGAATGACTCTTCTGCATTTTTATGATGCAACTCTTTTATGGCTGAATCCAGTGGAAACCCACACTTTCAATCAAATTGTATTGGGCCTGGAAACTTTTGGGCTAGCTGACCACTGAAGCTGTTCTCTTCATCCAACTTAATACAACAATGCAGCATTTAGTAACAAGAGCTGGGAGAACAGCAACTTTTTAAAATGAAGCAGCAGAACCTATTTCTAGTAGCACTTCCCTCTTTTCAGAGGAAAGGGCCAACTCACTACCGACCAGCTTTAACTTTTACGAAAAGCATACATACCCAGCAAAAGTTTATCAGAAGCAACCTTTCCCAATCATCTCACTTTACATTGGTTTTTATAGTCCAGTTTCGTCGCGGCCAGAATTAAACCGAATACCTGTCTTGGAAATTGATTTTCCCCATCTAATTGCCTTGATATGCGGAGGACCTTTGAGAACGAAGTAAGATCTTGGCCCAACAAGGTTGATTTGTGGGTGGGGAACTGAACTCGTACGTCGTATACGCAAAACTCTCCATTAGGAATCCCCATGAAGTTCCTTTCCAATACGCCCCCCCCCCCGCAGCAACACCCCCATCTACTCTGGGGCCCCACCTCCTTCAGCCGGGGCCAAGAAAGCCTGAGGAGCAAGGCAAGACTCACAACCGGCAGCAGCACCCCGGTCGAGACTTGTCTTTTGGAAGAGCTACTTAAAAATAATAACAATAATAAACCGATTCTCGTTGTGTTCTCAATCGCCTTTTTGAGCTCTCTCTCAATTCAGATTTTGCTTTCGTTTGAAGCCGGATGTTATTGCCAGCCGCCTTGAGCGCCATTTTGGGGGGCAGAAAGTCGGGATATAAATGCAAAGCCTATATAAGAGTGCCCGGCGGGGGGGGGGGGGGGCGAGGCGCGTTCTTTGGGACCGCGGAGGAGTGCCTTCCCCTCTCCCTTCTCTTCGGAGCCGCGACGCCAGCGGCGGCGTGCGCCCGGCCAGTCCGAGCGAGCCGCCTCTTGTGTACAGAGAGAAAGAGGGAGGGAAGGAGACGGTCCGGCCTGCCCCCTGGGCGGGGCGCTGGGGAAGACAACAGTCCAAGCCCGACAGAGGCAGCCGCAGCAGCAGCAGCACCGCAGCAGCAGGAACCGCAGCTCGCTGCCGGAGGGAGCCGCGCGGAGTCCGGCGAAGCAGCGTAGTAAGTGCCGCTTGCCGGGTCGTTGGCAACCCCAGCCCCGCCGCAGCTCCCCCCAGCCCTGGCCGCCCCCCGTGCCTCTTTCCCGCTTCTCTCCTTCGGGATGACATCTCTCCCGGTCCCGAGCTGAGGCCATCGCGGGATGATGGAAGCCTTTGAATTTCCCCCGCGGACTGGAGGGGCTTTAGGGTGCCTCCGAGAACTTGTAGCTCGTGGGTGTTTTGCCCCGCGAGAGGGGAAGCGGACCCGCACGCACACGCACGCAGGCACGCACACGCCGGCTTCGCGCTTTCTTGCACGGCTTCACAACAACAACAATAACAACAACAATAATGCAATACATTCTGTTTTCCTTTTCCCGAAGACCTATGAACGTCATTCATCTTCCCGACTTCTGTTGGGGGAGGAGAGAACCATTTCAACAGGAAAATTAATTTTTCGAAGGGCGCCTGGTTTGGAAAGCTTGTTTAGTCAGTCCCGGCTGGCAAACTCCATAAAGGAGCTCTGTTCGTGGCTGGGAGCGTGCGTGTGCGCGTACTCAATGAAACACTTAACTGCAGTTTATGCATCCTAAGATACCCCATGAGGTTCGGGGCTGGGAGGTTGTTTAATGTATCCTTACAGGCACGCACAGACAAAAGCCTACTTTGGAATAATTCCGTTGATTTCCACGAGGCACCAGAGAAGCCACCCTGGAGCTATTCCTGTGTGTGAATTCAGTACCCCTAAAAAGTGCGGCCCCACTTTAGCATACATGTTTGTAGTGAGTCCCGTCATTTCTTAATATGCCCTAGGAAGGAAGGGGTTAAATTCTACCACCACCACCACCACCACCACCTCCTCCTCCTCCTCCTCCTCCTCCTCCTCCTCCTCTTCCCCCCCGAAATAAAACCAGACCATCAGGTTTTCTGCACCATCTCCCATGTTTTCTGTTTTGCATGGATTTCTCCGTTCATGGACCGAGACACTATCAGATCTTGCTTTTGCCAGATATTCATTTAGGTAGAGCTAAGTTAATCATGTAGGTCAGGTCAGGGCTGGGCTGGGAGGCAACGGTTAGGGTGGTGGGGAAGAGACCTTTTTCAAGGAGAACCGGAGCGACTTTCTCTTCCCGTTTCCTGCCTCCCCGCCCCATCCCTCGGCCAAAACAAAACAGCATATTTATAACTGACTAGGGGCACTGTCTCGCCAGCCCGTCTGTGGGGTTCTGTAATACAATGATTTCATAGTCAGTGGGTGATAGGCAGGGTGACGCTCTTGCAGATGTAGGCACCAGCAGAGGTCACCAAGCATGTTATAAAATAAGCAGCCCGGCACCAACCAGCTAAGAGGTTAATTGTCACAAAGAGGAATTGGTAGGACTATAACCTGAACCTGGATATTTTCCTTCGCAATGTTTTTTTTTTTTTTTAATATATGTGCTTTCTTGGAAAAGGTGTTGTTCTGTGCTGATCACACGGAGTTCCTTTATGTTCATTTGCAGTATGTGCACAATTGTTAATAACATACAGGAAAAATGCCCTCTCATATTTTGATGAAGACACAGCCTGTTTCTGGATCCTCTATTTTACTGCCCTTTGTGCAGGACTGTTATTCTTCATGACAGCATAATTTATCTGTGGTGGGGGATGATGATTTTTAATGCATATCTTGATTGATATTTTATTATGATGACAGCATTTTATTTCTAATTTGAGTATATGGGATGGGAGAGCAGTGGGGGAAGCCGTGAAACCTATCTGACAAACTTGATCACTGCCAAGTTGTGCATTTAAAGGGGAAAGGTAGAGAGGATGAATATACAAGAGTATAAATGTTTCAATGCTTGCATGGTAGAAATCCAAATAATGTAGTTATTTTCAGTTTGTTCCTTCTTTAGAAGAGAGCCCATCAGCTGGCATTTAGGATCAGCTTTAAAATGAATGAACATCATTCCTTCCAAAATACTCCTAGCAGGGTTTTCATGGAAGTTGTAGAAACTTTGTTAATTGGCTTCAGTGTAGCTCAGTTTCCCCTCCCTTTTCTTGAAGGTCCCATTCTTGGTTGTATAAAGATAATTAAAGGACTGATACGTCTGATCCTATAGAATCAGTTCAGTGGTAGTGGCATAAACAGCAGCTTGGTGCACAATTGCAGCTAAGTCCAAGTACATTCTCCAGGAGCCACCATTAAAAGAAGTGAAGAAGGTGGTCAACAAGGTAAAGGGCCTTTGCTGTGGCGCCCCAATTATGGAACCAGTTTTCCAGGGGGGTGCACTTTGCGCCAACCTTATATACATTTTGGTTCCAGGTTAAAAGATTTTACTGTTAATTTTCCCAATATTTTAAGTGTTAAACACAATTATTTGATTTTATATTGATATTATGTATATTGGTATTGACGCATTGTGGATCAGTTGTTAAGTATGGTTATGTATTTTCATTATTCATTGTTTAATATTGTTTTGCTGAAAGCTGTTGCTTGTGTCGCTGTCTTACTGACATTGAAACTATTTGTTATTTTGTACTGCTTTTGTATGGCTTTTAGTGTACACCGTTCTGAGAGTTTTCTGCTAATGAACAGTGTATAAAAGCTTAAATAAATAAATACATTCTTGACAGGTGGACTGTGCCCCCATTGTTTATTATGAGGTGTGTCTGGCACTGTGCTTTCGCTCATGAATCAGAAAGTGCTCTGAGGTAGGAGAGGAATGGAGGCAGTACCCCGTCTCCCTGTATAGGGTAAACTTTGGTGGAGCATCACCTTTTGTATGCTAAGGTGAGGACCGACCAAGCTATGCATGTGCTGAAGTTATGTCTCCTTGAACTTTTGGTCCTTTTGCCACTGTAACCAGGCAGCAACTTATGGAAACTGAACTCTCAAGATGATTCACAAGATAGCTGCAAGCAATTAGTTCAAAAGGGATGGGAGGAGGGATATGGATTATCTATGGGGTAGGTTTTCATGAGATAGTTGACCAAGGTATACATGCATCAAATGGAATGCTAAATCTATAGTAATGTATAGAAATTATCTTTAAATTTTTAAAGCATGCAGTTATAGCCTGAGATCCAAAGGGTGTGTGTGTGTGTGTGTGTCAGGTTTTTGCAGCCTCTCTGCACTGACTGCAATCCTGGCTCACCAGAAAAGTTCTCCCAAAGGTTGTGGAATTAGATACTATGAGGTATAATAGGCCATCCCTGGAAGAGAGAACTCTTCAGCTCTCTTGTGTGTAGATGCTGGCATGGGCCTCTTTGATCCTGACCATGGTGTACTCCTTGAAACGAAGTGTGAATGTGACAAACCCAGGGTTTTCAACCTTACACTGATCGGGAAACTGCGGTTATCTACAGCTGCCTCTAAAACATGGCAAGCTCAGGCATGCTTCTGTGTAAATGTGAATGACCTAAAGGTTTATCCTGCTTTGGTAGTTTCAGAGTTTCAGATCTTTGGGTCAAGTATCCTTTTTGTTAATAATGGAATAGAATTAAAGGAGTACAGAAACACAGTATGCTCAAAGCTTCATTAGTCTATATAATCTTTCATTTGTTTGAATTTATCTATTTGCACAGAATTCAGAACTGAATATTACCAGATTTTAAGAGTCGGATTAAAAACACCAGTGGGATCATATACCAGTGGTATATGCAAGATGAAAGATAACCTTTTGTCTCTTCTGATGAGAGACAACTGTGCAAGCACTATTTGCCAGTAGATAAAGGATGGATGTCCAGAAATACAAGATGTGCTTATTCTTGAGCTGAAGCTAGTGTATTTCAGACAAGTCCAAGTACTGTGCTACTTCGTGTAATTATATTTGCTGAAAATGTGTCTTGTCTTATTTAGGAATCAGCCATAGAGAGTTGCTTACCCATTAGCACTGAGGCCATGTTTGTGACTTCTATTTCATCCAAATGAGTGTAGTTTATCTGCAGGCAACAGGCAAATCGCCTAAGGTTGTGTTCCAGTTCCTAAATTTCAAGCCTTATCTAAGGTTGTATATAACCTTTTGAGGACAGTCTGCTTTCTGAAACAAATATAATAACCTAGTTTTATTCTCTCCATGGAACAATACCTTTGTGGCCATGAACACCTTTGTATATATGCCAGGTTTGAGCACCCGGAGTCAAATAACACACTTCTGACAAGCAAAGGTTGCTCTAGCCAGGAGGGAGGAAACTGCTTAACTTTTCAGTTGATCTGACCTGTGTGCACAGCATTAATCATCCAATGGCAATAAACATGTGAACAGTTCAAGCATAAGCATAAATAATACTTATCACTATGGACAAAATTTGTTCAGTTCTTTTAAAACTCTTTGGCATTTTAATTGTCCTAAACTTATATTTCAGTGACATCTAATAGAGCTGATTTTGCCACTGTTTTTTTCTGTTGTTTTTACATGTCATATGATATTCACAAGTGTACCCTAGAAATAAAACCTTTCCAATAATTTTATAAGAAGATAATCTGATTCCCCAGGAGTGACTGGGGTTTATCAGTGGAAAGAGCCACCCTTCCTCTTCCCAGTAGCATCTAGAGATGTGATGCAACGCTGTCATCCTGCAACGGAAGGGCCATGTAGAAAAACTAATAACAGCCCCACCAGGGCTCCCCACGCCCCTGCAAGCATTTTTTTCCTGTGCACAGGAATCCAGGGCATCCCTCTCATCCCCAATGTGTGAGCACCTCCCAGAATTTCTTTAACAAAAGGCATAAAATGAAAGTTCATATTCCCAACTTAAAAACTTGAGAACTTAGTTTTCATGGCACTTTTTTACAAGTACACAAATTGTGTCCAGCTGCATATTAGAATAAACCCTGAACCCATCCAGGGTACCAGTGCTGTTAGTTACAGAGGAAAAATTACTAATGAGGAGGACCATGCTCTCAAGGATCCTTTCCTTTTGCAGCCACCTGCTGCCATTTGGGGCACTGCTGTCTGCCTTCAGGTGAGGAAGACTAAACCAGAGGGCACTTTTCCTGAGCTCTGTCAAACCTAGAGCCTGTTTAATCACCACTGGTTTTTCATTGGGCAGTGAAAAGATGGTTATTGGTAAAGACCTTTAGAGCAGCTGTAGGGGGTGCTTGTTTCTGAGGTTGATTCCCTGTTTTGTATGGTTTTTATAACTTTTAATACTGTTTCTGAAATTTGTTTATAAGCCATCATGGGAGTCCTTTGGGAACGGAAGGTCGAATAAAATATCATATCAGCACCATCAATGTTGTGATGGAGCCAGGATGCCCAGAGTGAAAATGCCAGGGATTTTTGATTAGCTGGGGCAGTGATTTTATCTGTAACCCTCCTGTTCAGAGTAGCTGCTGGGGCTTGGGATAGATTTTCCCAGCAACAATGTATGGTTGTGAGCTATCCCTGTTGTAATGCAAACTATTTTGGGGTGGCCTCATTTTGAATGGGCAATTAAGATCCATCAGATTTACAAAAGACCTGCTTTTGGTGGTGATGAAAACTCCTAGAACTAGTTTCTTGATCGAGGCAGTTGTCTGCACTTTTGGACTCTTATCACTATGAAGGCTGCCATCATGAGTACCTGTGCCTCAAAATTTATCACTACATGCGATCTTGACCATTATTGATATTGTACACCAGATAGTTCCTTTTCCATTTTTTCATTTTACGTGTATCTTCTGTAGTTCAAGAGTTGTGCTTCCAACCCCAGTTTACCTGAATGGAATGTTGTCATTCTCATAGGACTCTCCTCATTTGGAGAGAGTGCTGATTCTGTAAGAAACACACTTTGGAAACAAGTTTCTTATGCATTATAGGTACCTTAAGAAATCCAGTGGACATTCTTCTGTGTCATTCAGAGACACTACGGACATTTGCACGGTAGTTCCCTGTGGTAGCCTAAGCATGTGCTTTTGTTGCTGGAGTTGCCTGACCTGGACTTGGAGCTTTCCGTTCAGCTGGAACAGTCCACTTGATGAGTTGCTCTCACAGGTTACAGCCACTTCATGGAGCTATTGCTGCTCAGAGGTAATTCCTGCAGTTTACATATACAGTGGTTATACAGAACTTAAATTTGTTCCGCAATTCTGGTCGCGAACTGAATTGGTCGCAAACCGAGTCAAATTTCCTCACAAGGTTCAATGTAAATAAGGTTACTCTCTTCTGAACCATATGTAATTTTTTTTAACCACAAAAATATGAAACAAAGTACAGTACAGCAGAGTATGAAGAGAGAGAACACTAACCTTGCTTGAGGAGACTTCTGGCATGGAGGACAGGAAGGTGGGTGGGAGGAGGTTATTGTTTGGAGGGAGAGTCTGCGATCACGATCTCGACTAGAGGAAGCCGCAACCATGTGTAAGAATGGGGAAGATGACCGTGTTGATGTTCATGCAAACACGAATGCAGCCATCTTCCCCACACGAACACGATCGCGGCCATCTTCCCCGCTCAAACGCGCTCTGACATGTGGTCACAGTGCAGGGGAGATGGCCATGATCGTGTTCATGCGGAGAAGATGGCCACAATCGTGTTCGTGTGGGGAAGATGGCTGTGATCGTGACCGTCACCTGATGTGGAGTTTACGAATGGAAGCGAAATTTTACTGAACTTTCTGTTCGCGAACCAAGGTACCACTGTAGAACCTATAGTGGGAGAACTGGTCCTTTGGTGGGGCATAAACTGAGCACAATGGCAGACAATAGATGCCTTCAAGTTAAATTTGGTGCCATGCAGACAAGTCTAGCAAAACTGGCAATCACATTTCAAACTCTCTATTCTCTCTTGTTTATGCTACAGATTTTTACAAAGAACATCAAAAATGGAAGTTCTGGCAATCAGTACAATTGCCATGACCCTGATCGCAGCTGTTGAATTTGGGTGATTGACTCTGAGAGGATAGCTTGGTTGTGGGAAATTACTATCATGGATCAAGCTTTGTTATTAAGTGAAAGCAATTCTTGTCAGGAGTGACAAGTCTATCAAATAGTTAGAAGGTTAACATTTATTTTAGAATGCCTTTAGTTAGCATTCGAGACAAAGAACTACTAAGTGCCTATGGTGCATGAGTTTTGCAGGTATGAATCTGAGTAATATACCGGATCTTGGACAGCTCACTTGTGACTCAGTGTGATCAGAGCAATACTGAAAAGGAGTGCTGCAAGTGTGTAGTGTGTTGATTGTGGAAAAAGCTGTTCCTGTGAGCTCAAGTTTAAGCTCCAGAGGTCCCACTGACATCTGTTGAAACTTTCAATGTTCACACTGCCTTTGGGGTTTGCAGTAGCTGTGTCAGCACGAGTGAATGACAATATTAAAAACAGGTTAAGAAAAAAGGCTGTGACTCAGGACTTGCTAAATAGGTATGAGGAATTTTACCTGTGGGTGACTGATCTGAATCCAGTGGGGAGGCTGAGGTTGTTGCTGGTGACAGCAAAATAAAGGTGATTACTGGGTCTGACTCTGCAGCCTTCTACATGATGGGATGCTTGCTTATTTATTTAAAGTTTTTATTTGCTGTCCCCATTGCTGCACAGCTTCAGGACGGCTCACATCACAAATAAATAAAACAAATAACATTACAATTACAATTAAAACTTGGAAACACTGGCTGCATAATTAAAACTATAAATATTAAAGATTATTAAAATACTGTTTAAATAAAAAGGTCTTTACCTGGTGCCGAAAAACAAATAACGACGGCGCCAGGCAGACCTCTCTGAGGAGCACATTCCACAGATGGGGCACCACCGCAGAGAAGGCCCTCCTCCGGGTACTTTGCTTCCTGATATCTCTTACGGAAGGCTCCCGGAGGAGAGCCCCTGCTGCTGATCTCAAGGGGCGGGAGGGCAAATACTTGAGATAGGTTGGACTACAGTTCCCATCACCTCCAGCCTGGGGATGATAGGGTTGTAGTCCAACACATCTGGAGGTTATCAGGTAAGGAAGGATGCTGCAGGAAAGGTGGCAATACTTTTTAAAATTTTTATACCACATCCTATTGAGGGTCAATTTATCTTCCAACTGGAGGTGGGAGTCGTGTCATGCAAAGTGGGTTAACTGAGGCTATTTGAGAGTTAAACAACTCTTGTGTAACCCAGGACCTGCTATAGAGTAAATTAACCCTCAATAAGCTGTTGTGTCATATGAACCAGATCAATATCAAGTACTAATTTTATGAAGGAGCAGGTAGTATAAAGGTACAGTTTGTTCCCTGTTCCATCTCCCTAATATACAATCCCTTTTTCACTCCAGTATGCAGCAATGCCTTTGTATGATTCATTCTGTGTTCTGGATCCAGAGAATTGTGCAGTTGTATATTTGTGCAATGGGCATTAATGCAGACCCACAGTCCCATTCTGGCTTTCCTGGGCTCACCTGGTGGCCAGTTCACCTTCCCCAGCCCTGTTCCCTTCTGACAACTGGCTACATGTTTTCCCAGAGTGTGTACATTGCCCCCCCCCCCCGCACATTCTAAAAAGTTGAAATGCCTCTTCTAAGACTTTGTTATTGGAGCTAAGAACTTTAAAACTACAATATGTTTAGGAAGTGTATTGGTATTTTTCTCTGCTCCCTTTACCTTCAACCATTCCATCACCTGGATGGGGCCTCCCCAAGAGCTTCTCCAAAGATGAATTTGACCTTTTGACTGAAAAATATTTCCTCAACCCTGACCTAATGGCTTGTATATTTATGAGTCTCTCTCTTGTTAAGATCCTATTTGCCAAGAGAGTGTCCCAAGGGACGGAGAAAGATATGTATGCTTGGCCCTAGAGACATAAAGCAAATTGTCATATAAACCTTGGTTGCCCCCTTGGCCACTAGTCCCTCAGTGTATTAGTTCCTTCCTTGACAAGTCAGCGAGACAGGATTTGGCCTTTGTTCAAGGATTTAGACTGAAGACTGAGTTCAGAGATTTCCAGGACTGGATCATTAAGCCCTAGTGTATAAGGGTTGCTTCATGTGATATATAATGGCAAATGTTTGCTTTTCACTGTATATGGCAGGAACTTGGCAACTCCTAGTTTGTGTATTTCTGCCATACATGGAGTTGAAAGCATTGGTTGCCTATACATGTCACCTCTTTAAGCTGACATTCCCAAACATTCCTGCAGGACTCCAGGTATGGTAAAGCTGTTTCATTCATTTGTTTAGAATTCTGTTAGGTTGCCTTTCCACTCAATGAGAAATTGAGGCAGTGTACAATAAAAATAAAGCTTGAACTACATATTAACTCCCAAACTCTAAAACACATTTTCAGACCCAGGAATTAAGAGTAAAATGAGAGAGCTGTATTTGCATTGTCTGTTGAAAGCCTGGCAGAATTATATGGTCTTCACCAGCTTTTCGAAGAACACTAATGAGGAGGTTGGCCTGACTGAAATGAGGAGGCCAGCCTGTCCCTTCTGGGAAGTGGGCACGCAAAAACCCTATTACAAATGTCCACCAACCTCTCCTCTCTCAGAGGTTGGTTTGTTTGTTTATTTAAAACATGTATATGCTGCCCGAAGGTGCCACAGCACCTCTGGGCGGCTCACAACCAGATTGGGCATACAAGGAGTTCTGAGGACAAGTGTGAATCAGTCATATATTGGAGAGTGTACCTCTTTCTTTACCAGCCTGCTCAGTCACCGAGGTCATCAGTCAAAGAGATCCTGGGGTTCCACACAGACCTGAGAACCATTTAGAATTCTCACAGAATAGCGCTTTTCATGTACCAGCTCCCTCTCTGTGGAATTCCCTGCCAGTTGATGTCAGGCAGGCACCAACCTTGCTTTGTTTTCGGTGTCCGTTGAATACATTTTTATTTAACGAGCTTTCCCTGAATAACCCGACACAGTTTTATTGGTATAGCTTGATTTTAAATAATTGTTATTCATTATTTTATGTTTTGACTGCTTTAGGGGTCTTTTAGATATTTCTCTATTTATATTTTTTAAAAAATAAATAGAGTTGGAAGCATTGTTTTTTCTACAGATATTCTGTCTTTTAACATCAGCCTTCTCTAACACCCCTAAGCTATTTCAACCACTTTAAAAATAACATATTTTAAGATCTGATTGATCATTTAATGATCTGCAGAACCAGAAAGAGCAAGTGTGCTAGAACCCAAAGTTTCTAAAATGGAACAATGGGAATAATCAATGTTTTGTTGCTTAACTTTTCTTTCAGCTATTCATGTTTTTAGTTTGGATGTCTGACTAGGTCTAGGTGAATTCCATTCTTCCAAGGGTGAATTTCATTTCAGAGATGCTCTTAGAACTGTGTCCTGATGGCACAGGAGGTTGGGGCTAAAATACAAAACATACTAGTGCATTGTAGCTCCAAGCTATTACTGCAGTAACTCAGCCTTAGGAGAAGAATTTTAACCTTCAAAAATGGGGAAAAACTGCACCAGCAATTGGTGATATTTGAGAGAGAGTGAGGTCAGGAAAAGCAGGCAAGATTTTCTGGAGAAACTGGTTTGAGTTCCCTGCTGTAGGTTTTAGGATTGCAGAATAATTATAAATCTTTATTTTGGTGGATGCTTCACTGAAAGTAGTGGAACTTGTAAGTATATATCTTTCATATTAGCCTTCTATGCATTTGCAGAACTCAGAATCACTTCATACTTAGAGAGCTGTGGGACCTATTAAGAATGGCAGAATTAAATTGGCATAAGAGGAACCCGAAAGACCAAGAAGGGGCTTCCAAATGGTTCTTCTAAAAATGTTGGAGGACTTATGTCATCCATTGACTAATTTGTGTAGGGCACTAAGCAGTAGGATACTGGCAAATATTAGGAAGGGATATCATGCCATTAAGATGTGTATGATACAGAAAGCCTATTTTGCACGTGCGTGTGTGCAGGCACACATGCACATAGGCTCCTGCAAGAGGGTGGAATTTGCCTGTTATAAAGACATCAGGGGTATGTACACTTTCTCTAACTTGGTACCTTTCAGATGTTTTGGACTTTATCTCTCAGCAGTCCTAGCCATTGGAAGCTGGAAGTTGAAGTCTTAAAACATGGAAAAAAACAGCAAGTTGGGGCAGGTTGCTGTATTCAAAAACACAGTGACTCCATCTTGGGGGGACTGGCTGCTGGAAGGTAGGTTTGCCAACACTGAACACTCTCCCCAATTTCAATGCTTTGCCTTTTCCATAACATTGAATAAAAGCCCCATGAAAATGTAAAGTGGTCCATTCAGGGGAACCATCAAGATGGAACAAGCCTCCTTCTCTTTCCTGATAGTGTCTGAGGGACAGGTGTAATCCCCCCCTTGCAGATGTGCCCCAAGCCCATTTTCTTGAGCATGTTGACTGGGTTGATACAAATGGGTTTTAGAGGCACCTCCACTCCCCCAGTATTAAGGCGTTGTACATTGTACAGTTCCCACAGTCACCAGCCAACATGGCTATTGGCCATGCTGGATGGGGATGATGGGGCTTGTAATCTAACACGTCTGGAGGGTCCCAGGTCAGGGAAGCCTGCTTAACTTAAGTGGGTTTGATTAAGTTGATTAACTATTGTTTGATTAACTATTGCGATGTTGATTCACAGAAATCTCTTCCCATCCAGATTTGCTCTGCTTCTAACTTCAGATCAGTATCTTCCTTTGTGTGATTGACAGGCCTACATCAACCCCCTCCTTATATTTTGATTGCTGTTAGATCACTCAGCCATCAGCATTTGGCCAATGCAGTGTTTCTCTGCACCCATAAACTCTTAAATAGTTAAATATGGAGTTTTGGTCCCTAACCTTTTGATCTCTGGAACTATTTATAAGGGCAAAAGGTGGTGATGTCCTGTTTATCTTGTTCCCTGCATGACAGATTGTGTGTGACAGATGTAAGCTACCTAACTGCCCAACCACTGGAATATAGTGTTTTTTCCCACAGAGCAACAAATCAATAGCTTCTCTTGACCCTTTTCTCCACTTTGAAGAGTATCTAGCTATCCCCACTGAGTGAAATAAGCTCCCTGCTATGCCTAGAGGAACTGCGCTGCTGCTGACTTCACTGCCAGCTGTGTACACCTCCAACCAGATTGTTTCCTTCGTGCTAATGAGTTTTTAATCATTGGATTCTTGGCTGAGAAACTGTTGAGTTCAAAGAACTCCTTTCATTTCATATATAGGAGGAAAGCTGGCATAGCTGGAAGCTGAAACTTTTTGGAAACTTAACTTGTTATTAAAAAACGTTGACTCTTCTCCCCAGCTAAGGCATATGCTTGCTGCACTTAATCCACCTGCTTCAGCACCATATGTCCAGACCTGGAACAGTTCCAGTCCTGAACAATGGCCTTTGGTCTGACTTCAGCCTACTGGTAACAGTAATAAAGATAGAATAAAGACAGGAATGGAATGTCTGGACTGAATTCCCTTATATGTTGACATGAGTTTGGGCCAACTGGTGCTAAAATACCAAGAAAATTCTACAAGTTGGTCATGCTTGGTCCTGGGGTGAGGGCTTTACTGTTCCACAGATCCTACAATGTGGATAATAAGCTAGAGGATGTCTGCTTCAGTATATCTTGCTATCTTGAACTACAGTTTTAGGATTGTCGGAGTAGGGCAACCTCAGGTCTTGGGACAAAAAGCGGCCTCTAGGGATCCCAATTCAGCCCTCAGGAGCTCCCGGGATGGCCGCACTGATTCCACCCTCTTCCTGACCACCGATTGCTTGGTGATTTCCTGACCGTTGTGCAGTTTTGCCCTTTTCTAATAGCACATTCTTACTGACAGTGCTTAGAGCTAAAATGTGCTGTTATTTTTTAGTATTTTGGTTCCACTCACCTCCAGAACATGGCCTTTTCTGTCAAACTTTATGCTGCCAGTTACTATATTCTGGACTCTCACTGAGAAATGAAATAGTATTTTGAATTACCTCAGGTGAAGGAAATGACAAGAATGTTTTCTAGTCCCTTTGTGCAATCTACTGGCCTATAATCTTTTATGATGATCAGCACTGCCTCCCTTGCACAGTTGGAGGGGGATAAAAGCACTTGACTGGGATTTTGCATGCATGGTTGAATGAGGATGATAGCAGTAGTTTAGGGTCTGAAATTCATGGCTATTTTCATTGAAGAGATTCCCACAAGGCTGAATTTTGGGAATAAAAACATATCAAAATAAGAGCCAATCCAAATGGCTCTTTCCATCACTATTGTGTTTTTCTAATTGCCTTCCCAAATAGTGGTGATATCCAAACACCAAGGACCAAACAGAGACCTTCTGCTGCATAAGGCCAGCATGTGTTCAGCAGAATTTATGCAACGAAGGCTTGTTTTTCTCCTGCATCGCCCCCTAATGAATTCATGGCAAGAAAACACCTTTGTGCTACAAAAACTGCAAATGTTGAATAGTCTTCGGTGTGCGTGTCCTGACAACGCAGCATAAGTCAGCACTGTTACTGCTTCCTTGCAGATAATGGAAGGGATCATGGCCTCAAATATACAAAGGGCACAACCCACAGTTGCTCCAAATATATGGGATATATGGTTAGTTCCCATAGGCAGTGATCTTGTGTCTCTCAGCAAGTATTCTTATTTCCATTAATATTCCCTATTCTGTATTGGAATAAGAATCAGAGGGACTTTGCCACATGCTTCTGTAGAGTATTGCTTGGACGGACTGTGGCACTGTTTCCCCTTATGCTAGATGAAAGCTGGAAATGGTTTTCTTTAGGTATTCTAGCCACTGGCCATGCTGGCTGGGAATGAAGGGAATTGCATTTCAACACATCTGGAGAGTGCCAGGTTGGGGAAGGCCAATTGAAAACATTATGACTGAAAAGGGGCTTCTAACTTTTAAAGCAGAAGGATGTAAAAACTCATGTGTTCCAACTTAGAAGAGACATTCCTTCCTCTGACAGATGAGAGAAAGGTGTCCTGAGGTTGGTTCTGGTTGCTGTATGGGGATGCATCCTTGAAAAACAAAGAAGAGTTGTTATTGTTCAGAGGCATTGCTTTGGACATAGACAGCACTGTTGCAGATTTAAATGGACTGATTGGGACCGGCTATGGCTTGGTGACAAAGCATGTGACTTGCATCTAAGGGCTTCTGTGTCCAATTTTTAGGCGCCCCCCCCCCCCCAAAAGAAAACCCTTCCTGGAAGCCGGGAGAACTGTGCCAGCAGATGCCACCAGTGGTGGGCTTGATGGGACCTGATCCAGTATAAGCCAGCTTCCCATGTCCCAGTGTGCAGTAGATCATAGAATATGTTTGGTGCTACCAGCAGGCTGTGCATGGGAGCTGTCCAGATGGAATGGCCACTTAGGCATTCCTCAAAAAGAGGAAACACATAGCTAAAGAAGAGGAGGTAAGAGGACAGAGATCTTAACATTTGCACATGCTGATTTATTTCTCATTGGTATATTTTAAATAGAAATATAAGCTATTTCATGATTTTGGGCAAACGGTGACCAACTGACTTAAGTGTCTGCTTAGTCCATTGTCCAGGCATTAACTGCTGATGGGCAACTTCAAGGCCCCTACGTGTGGTTTTGATGGCTGCTGCTCTTGGATTTGGACATTCTCCAAATAGAGGGCTGGTCTCTAGGACCTTCTTCTGTAATATGCTTGGCCACCCAATGCCTAGAAGAGCATTTTGCAGGAAACAAGATAATTGCTACATTATTAGATTAAAGAGACGTTCCTTAAAAGTGCCATCTTTGTCCTTCATGTTTCTAGCTGCTCAGAAATAGCTGGTGCTAAGTGTGAAAGTACAACAGCTGTCTGAACCCAGTTTCCAGAATGCACTACTGTAGCGCACAGAGAAGAAGGGGTAAGCTGGGAAACCTGGAATGCATAGCTGATTAGCATGGCATTCAATAATTCATATAAGCAGGCACAATAAATAAAGGCTGGCATATAGGAAGCCATAGCTGCTGCATGCAGAAAAATGTAGGTGCCATTATAATGTTTTATCAAAGATACTAACCAACATGTTTAAATCTAGCCATAGTGCAAGGTCTCATCCCTTGCCAAGAATTTGTGGCAATTTGCTCCTCCTGGTCCTACTAGCATAACATGTTGGACCCTGGAATTTGTCTTCAATACCAAACCCAAGCCCCATACTATGTAAAGCAATTACACATCCAACTGCTTCGTGCTTATGTGCAGAGTGCCTCCCTCCCGTGACCTTTGCTTATTTGTAGACATTTGGGATTTCTATGGCTGTGGGCTTAGCTTTCAGGTGGACTTATGCTCCAGCAACCCCGATTTTGAAAATTAATCCTTGTTAACTAAGTGATATAAGAATCATAAAGGCAGGCTTATTCCCTCTGAATCTAGACTCTTCACCAGGAGAGAAGGCAACAGAGGCCTGTTCCCTGAGATCTGATGAACTATGCTTTATAGTTCCCTAGGAAGTGTGTGAGTTGATCCTGTTACTTGTCAGAAATGCTATATATCCTATTATGGAGATTTCCCACTTTTATTACATGGCTCCATAATGTCCCACAATATTGTCATATAGATAAATAGTTCCAAAGCTTCCCCCTTCTATTTAGCAAAAGCTCATTTCCTGTATTTTGAGAGGTCACTGCCATTTGGATTTTACCTTTTCAATATCTCCATTTAAACCACAATGACTAACCTAAAGTCTATAGAAATGCAGGAATAATTGTGGTCTTACTTTAAATGTGCAGTAATAAACTAGTTCAATTTTCTATAGGAAAGCTTGGTTTAAACAAAGCAAAATGCACACATGTGTGCGTGTGTGTGTGCATGTGTGTGTAGAGGGGGTGAAGAGATTTCTCCTGACTTAAATGTATGCTACATGGAACTCAAAATCACTTGACATTAAAATGATGGCATTTCATTGAGGTTACAAATGAACGTGAGGCAAAGTCCTCTTCATCCTCAGATTGGTTTCATCAGTTTAGCACATAATGTAAATGTAATGGATATAAGCTCAAGTGTGGTAATCCAGGTTTACACTGCTTTATGTGTATTTCCCTTGCATAAAAACAGACCAATTGCTTGTGGCAGTGCAAGGATGAAAACCATCCTAAAGCATCTTGATTTGCATTTTTTAAGACTTGAAAGACAGAGAATTATGAGACATATTTCTTCAGGAAGAGAAAAATTGCTTCTCTACAAGCATAAAGAGCACTTGTACTAGCACTTAACTTTTGGGTTACCACTGGTGCTATACGTAGGTTTTCACTTGTTATGCACAATTTGCATAATGCATACTACTAGTTGGGCTTATATTTTTGTATTACACCTGCATTAGTAATTGAACATTAAATCACAGGTTTTGTTTTCAATAGAATATGCTACAGAAAGCATGCTCATCTAGGAAAACCAGTGCTAACACGACTGCAGAGATACTTTCTGAGCAGAGAGCATCATTTTCAAAGTAAAGCAACGTCCTTATTTCCTTATTCACTGCAAGGCAGTGTGGTTTAGTCATTTCAGTATAAGTATAGAGAGGCTAGGAAATCAGTCCAAATTCACATTATGAGTGGGCAAAAATAGTAAGGTGGTTCCAGATAAGGCTTTTATTGTGCTATCTCACTGCCCATTCACAGAATTTTATGTGATGGGGATGCAGACACTTTCAGCTTCAATTTGTAGGTCTCTTGTATTTTTCACTGCTGCTTCTATCTTTTTTCTTACCTGGGCTGGAGGCATTAAGGAAAACAATATCGAAATAGCTGCAGACTTTGATTGTTAGTGCTAAGATCCCCTTGTCTGGAAGTATATTAAATATGCTTTTAAATATAGTGCATTGGATTTAAGCTAAGTACTTACTATTGAATTTAGTGGGACTTCCTTTGGAGTAAACCTTCATAGGATTATTTGTTGAATTTGCATCTAATTTATATATATGGATCAGACTTAAGTCCTTTGGCATCAATGGGAACCAAGACTGCAATCTTATACTTGCTTACTTGAGAGTAAGCCATGTTAACAGCAATGAGACTTACTTCTGAGTAGAAAGGGGGGAAAGTTTCTCTCAGTCATAGAGATGATATATATACTGAAATGTGAATCTATATCTGTTACTACAATACAGAGATTCTAGCAGTCTAATTTAAACCTAAAAATGGTGTTGTTGATGTTAAAAACCTAGGAGTTGGAGACCTTTGCTGATTTACTGCAAATCTTCCACAGATCTACCAATGATTCCTGATCTAACTTACATTCAGCCTGGCATACATACCCAAACAAAGCAGGAAATAACTACTGCAGTTAATACAAAAGAGCATCATGCCATTTCTGATAAGGGAAATGTACTATGTAAACAACTGATTATCACCCATGCTTCCAACTCTTTGGAGAAGCAGGGTTCCCACCTAATGCATCTATTAGAGCCTGTGAGCATCTCAATTCCCATGTTGTACCTTGGAATTACAACTTTTCTGATTTATTCTGTGGAATGGTACTAGTTGCAAATGATGGGGAAAATATAACTGGTGCCATTTTTCTATGTGTACAGGATTTAGAGTCATAGGAATTCTAGGCTTTTTTGTTTTTTCTAGGTTTTGCATCAAAACCCAGACCACAGCATAATAAAGTGGCTGGGCTGCCGACTTTTGTACTCTTTGAGGACCTAACTTGCCCTCTTGGATCGTCCCCAAATGTGTTGCTTTTCCTAAACAGGCACTGTTTCTGTGAAGAGAAATGTGTGTATTTGCATACACTCAGATGTGATCAAATTGTATGTATCCTTTGCCAAGCGGCAATTGACTATGGATTCTCCATGTGTGTGCATATGGTTAAAAAGACATGTATACACATCATTAAACATGATGGTAAGCAAGCAGCATATAAACATGTTCACCTATAAAGTGGCTCTTGATCGTAGTGACATGGGAAGTCTGTGAATGGAACAAAATTCGTGTAAATTTCACCTATTAAGCTATCACCAGAATCAACTATATTAATTTCTATTATGTAATGCTGTCAGTGCACATGGCACTGTAGAGAATACAAAAAGTTCTCTGTCTGGTTTTAAATTTGACACAAGGTAGAAAATGGAGGTGAGGCCAGGCCAGAGGAGGCAAGGCAAGAATATGCATTCATTTCAGATATATTTATGCAAGCTTGACTTATAATGGCTGAAGGACTAATGTGAAAAGCCTTGTAGAAAGTTGAATTTTGAGGATGAGCTAGAAGAAGTAAAAAGAGTGAGATGGCATCAGAAAGCTGTTCTAGGGGGTGCTTAGCAGAGCCAAGGGACAGCAAAGGTATAAAGGCAGTTATATGAGAAAGGGGCCTAAGTGGAGTTACTGGGGAGTGACGGAAGCCAAATGGTGTATTATTTGCAGGGTGATAAGTGTATCAGTGGGGTGTGGTGTGGAGTGGGGGAAGTGTCTTTACTTGGCTTTTCAGTCTGGTGGCTCATTTTAAAATGTTTTCCCTGGCTGAAATGAACTTGCTAGGGGTGCAGGCAGGAATTAGCTATGCCAGTCCGGAGAACTTGACCCTGCAAGAACAGAAAGCCTCAACCCAAAACTGTCCTGCACTGGAACACCCTGTTTGGAGCCTATCACCAGTATTCCCATGAACTCTGAAATGGGTGTAACTACAGCATCCAGGAGGTCCTCTCTGCTGACTGAAGGGCTTGTCTTATGTATCCTAACCTCTGCCAGTCTGGTGGTTGGGATAATTCTGCCCATTATTTTATTTTAAAAAAATAGTCTTCCTTTCTGATAATATGGCTCACAAGATGGCCAAGATGGCTCACAGGAAGCATTAAAATGCATTTAAAAGCCACTCAAACCAATTATATGCAACAATAGCTTTTAGAAGAAAAAGATGAAGATAAAGAAGAAAAAGTCCAGGAAGCTTAAAACCAAGCTTAAATCAATAACTTAAACCCAAGATTTCGCATGCTAGGAATAAAATTAGCAAATGTGTATCTAAATAAAGAAAGGCCTATGCAAAATGGAAGTCCATCTGACAGGAAGTGTGGTGGGTCTTTCTAGGTCAGGCAGGCCAGAGCCTAAGTGCAGCCACAGAAAAGATCGTCTCCTGAGCCCCGTCCATTTTTGTATCCTATGTTGGGATGTGCAGGAACACGTTCAGATTCTGAACTGACTCCTGGATTAACCGAACTGCCAGCATATGAAGTCTACATGTGGCTTGTAGATTTCCAAAGGTAATTCATGCCCTTAAATCTTTTGAAACAATTAACTCTTAAGTCTGTTGGGAGACAAAGGGTACTTCCTTTCTGGTATCAGTTCCTAATGGAAAACCTATGGCAGGCCTAGGAGCCAGAACACATCACTACAGGGTGCAAGGCCTATAGCTGCTTTTAACCACCTTTCACACTTGTGAATATAAGCTGTAGAGGAGATGCTCTGAAATTGCCATGTCGCTCAGCATGACCCCGAGCCCAGCAGGGTTGCAGGCACTAAAAGAGACACTGGTCTACAGAAGAGAGCAATCCCAGCTGAGCGCACTTAAAGTAAGTGTCACCTTTAAGGAATACCACTACTTTTCATGCTGTGGCCGAAAGGGTCTTGCATCTCTTTTCTCTAAATGGGGGGTGGTACAAGGGGAGGCAAGATTGATTAGTGGGGACAGAGACAATATGGTTCCTGGTGGTGCAAAGCCATTAAAAGTTTACAACACTGTTTGCTAGCTGTCCCTGCTTATAACTGAGAAATCCTTTCAGCTAGAAGATTGTTGTAGGGGGGCAGGGGGAGAGAGCAGGAATTCTGTTCTGCTTTTGATCTCAGGCACCTTGCCTGAAACCCTGCCCTTAAAATGCAGGAACCAGGCCTTGCGTCTTACAGCAACACGGCTTCAAGCAAGGAGGCAAAGCAGTGTGTTTTCGACACTGGGGTATAGTGCAGAACTTGTCTTGTTGAGGTCTGCTCTTTGTTGTTGCTTTTCAAAGTGTGGTTATGCCTCCTAGAACTGAAAGATATGTATAGCTGCCACAGACAACAGCCTGCTAAATGGAAGGCAAGTAGGGCAAGCCAGAAGATTATCAAATCAAAATGTCAAAAGAAGGGAAATGTTCAAGTTGTGGTGTTCTAATATCCTTATGGTTTTTGGCAGTCTCACAAAAAATGGGTATCTGATGTTCTCCAAAGAAAATGTGAACATCTGTGAAACATATAGGCAAGCTTGTTGTTTTGTGTTCAGTGCCAGTTCTGTACTGGCAATATGCTAAGAAATACAAGGTGTACCAGTTTGTGGCTCCCTGGTGCCTTTACTGTGGTATGGAGAGAAGTTGTCCCCAAGTGTTTGTTTTCTCTACTGCGTAACAGCTTTGTGTGAGGCCACTACTCATGTTTTAGTGATGTTTCTGGCCTGCAGAGTGGCATTGGCATAACAGACTGTTGTCTCACACCTGTAGGATTGAGGGTAAGGCGTAACGTGAGAAAGAGCACTGGGCAGGTGCACTTGCTTGCAGCATGAGAGCCAGCGGGGATAGCGTAGTTCAACGCATGAATGGCCCACCTGTGGCCTTCCAGATCTTTTGGCCCCCAACTCCCTCTGGCCCCATGGCCAACCTCACCATTGGCTAGTCTGTCTTGGGCTGATGTCAGTTGTAGACCAAAACTCCTGAAAGGCACCAGTTGGCCGTCCATAGTGCAGAGTCTTGGATTAGGACTTGGGTCAGCCATGAAGTGCACTGGGTAGCCTTGTGCCAGTCACTGTCTCAGTCTATCCTACTCTACACAGCTGCAAGGAAGACCGAAAATGTATACTCCCCGCCCTCCCGCCCCACCAATCCTACCAAACTCCTTGTGAGAAGGCACATACGTAATCATTAAATAAAGCTAAATAAAGAGCCCATGCTACGAACTGAGGATTTGCAATCCCCAGCAAGATCAGGAGCTCTTGATTCACCTAGTGCTATGATATGTAAACAACATCTGGATGGCTAGCCTTTGTGTGTCAATTCTCAATTAAGCTGAGAAACTTGTGAATGAAGGCTTTGCCCACATTACCACTAATCATACTAATTAGCATTACCTTTTAGAGAGTTTGGTGTGCTTCTCACACAGATCATTGTTGTAGCCTTTAGAGGTCTTTTTGTGAAACGGCAATTTTATAGATCATTCCCTGGAAAAAGATCTCCATTGAACCCAATGGAACATTCTTCTGAGCAGGAATGTATCAGCCTGTGCTGTAAGGCAGAGGCGGGCAGACTTCAGGCTTATAGGATCTACCTCCTCTTTTAACCAGAACAGCAGGGTCCACTGATGCGTGTTAGGGAAAAGTGGTGGGCAGGAGAGGAGGAGCGACGTGCAAAATGTTGATTAAGGAAATGGAGTCAACAATCCACTGCAGCCTTCCCCAATCAGGCCAACCGTGGCTGGGTTGATGGGAGTTGTAGTCAGATACATCAGGAGAGCACTGGATTGAAGAACGCTGAGCTGGGCTTCCTGCTTCAGGAGAGCCGCCTCTGGCTCTTGCTTGCGTTATCAGGCTATACGTGGCTTCTGCGTGGGCCCTCTCAGTGCTAGAGCGCTTCTTGACTGCAGCAGCTGTGCGTTTTTAAGCTGTGTGATTGTGTCAGCTCGGTGCCAGCTTTGCCAGGACAGCATGGGATGCCTTTGCTCGCTCTCAAGCCCCGCTCCCTCTTCTCTGCGCCCTGATCCTTGGTGCTCCCCATAACACACGCATGACGTCAACAGAGCAACTGTGGCTTGCCCGCAGCCCCTGTCTCAAGCAGGGTGCCAGATCAAGGCAGGTGTAGGACGAGGCTGCCAACGCTGATTGCTGGAGAGAGCAGGCAGCAGGACTTGCAGGGATAAATAATAAGGGCGCACTGTGAGGCATGGAGTAGTGTGGCAACAGGTGCCTCAGGAGTCTGAGAAACACAAAGGGCCTCTTGTCTGTTGTTCAGAGCTGTGGAACAAAACAAATGCCATTCTTCCTAAACTTTAGGGTGGGTCTTGTGTAACTGCAAGTCAGTCAACAATGCAGTAACGCTTCCTCTCCCAGGCAAAACCCTCTTGTTTTATTGCTCTGCAATAAAAGAAGGTTCTTTCCACCAAGAGCCCCCAAGGCACTAAAATAAAGCAGGGGTCCTTCCTCAAGGTCAACAGTTAAAAATGATGAGCACAGAATCCCAGCTAGCAAAGTGGATCTCTCTTTGTGGGAAAACAAAGGAAGAGAAACGGCGCTTCCATGTATTTGTTTCTACCGTGGTGATAACTGAGGGCTTCCTCTCGAATTACCTTTATCAACTTGGTGCCCTCCCAGAGTGTTGGATTGCAACCTCCATCATCCCAGGCACTGTGTTGGCTGGTGATGATGTAGCTTTAGCTCAGGGCTTCTGGAGGGCACCAGAACTGTGAAGTCTGTTCTAGGAGATACCTGTGGTGTCCTTAGAAAAGCTGTTAAAAGCAGCATCGTAGACAGATTGCTGCAGATAATATGAAAAGTGGGAGTTTAAACAAGCATCAACTAATACCCAGCAATTGCCATGTTGTGGTTCTTCTTGGTCCCAACCTGAATTCCTGAAAATTTAGATGCTCTAAAATGGTCCTCAACTCCATATTTTGTTAGATCCATGCTGAAATATGTTTAAAATACTGATACATTCAGATATATCAGGAAACACACAATATTTATAAACTGGGTGCTTCTTTAAAAAGCCCTCCCATTTTTGCATATACAGCAACCACAGCATTGGTTGAAATTGAAATAATAAAAACAATGTTTTTGAACCAAAGAAGCAGAACACCAATGCAAACTGGCATTAACTTGAAACAAACACTTATATAATCTTTGAACACTACTACCCCATGCATAAAGCTTTTTGTGGAAAGGCAAATGCCCCCTGTGAAAGTCTGACTGAACCATTCTCCCATCATCTTCAATTAATTCATGTTTCAGCTAGTACAGGGCTCTGGAGGTTACATCAGCCTACAGTCAGAATAACAATACTTTCCCTAATCATCTTAGAAACAGCATAACAATGTATTTCAGGTTTCAGATTACCAGTTTTTGTGACTAGGAGTTGCTCCTCTTTACTCAGACAAAGTTGTCCTGTAAATAATCTCAGAAGGGCATGGGGCATTTTGTGCCCCATATGTTCCCATTGTGTGGGAGCAGTAAAGCACCCCAGTAGTAATCACTAGGCAGTCTGGGGATATTTTAGGTCCCAGGCATATTTTGGATTATAGAAAGAAATCTGTGAAAGGTTGAATTTGGAAACATTGTTTACTACCCTGTGTAAGTTATCTGCCATCAAGGCATCTCCTATTCATGGCAACCCTATGGATTGAAACCTCCAAAATGTCCTGCCATCTCTTCAGCTGTTCGTGGCTGTGGCTTCCTTTATGGATTCAAACCATCTCACATTGGTCTTACCTTTTCCTTCTGCCCTAGACTTTCCCTAACATGATTGTCTTCTCCAGGCAGTTCTGCCTTCTCATGATGTGCCCAGAGCCTGACAGCCTTGGTTTTGTCATTTTTGCTTCTAGGGGAAACTTTGGCTATGACCCAATTGTTTGGTTGACCACAATGCAGGTCCTAGAAGGGCTAGATGGCAGGTCTCCTTATGCATGAATTATGCAGCAACCTGAGAGCCTGGAGAATGGCAGCACCCCTTGCTGCTTGATAGTTGAAACCCCATTTTCAATTTGGACAGTGCACAATCCAAATTGTGCACATGGGATTGATGTTCCATGTGCTTTGGCTTTTGTTTTTTATATGGCACTGCTGGAGATTTTCATGCCTGAAGGGTTCAGCACCATGGACAGCTCCCATAAAGCTCAAAATGAACTGTGGGAGGGACAGATCTCCACTGACTTAGGAGTGACCTGGCTCTGGTGCCCATTCCTATGCTTCATCAGCATGGACTTTACATTTTGCATTTCAGGCACATGTGAAGAGGCTTATTAGAAGAGGACTTAACTAATATACTCAACACCTCAGTAGAAGGATGATTCCTTCCGTTCACTCTGTCATACCCTGTCCTTTCTAGGTGCTGTATAAAATGGCACAAAACCTTCCTGGATCCAAACTGGAATGTGTTGTCCTAGAAGGACCCAAGAAGGTATCTGTTTCTGAGCATACATACATATGTTTCAGTGAAAAGAAATGCCAAACATTTACTGAGAACTAAAGGAACCTTATATTCCTTTCACTTTCCTCTTTCATTTTCAAGTTTGATGGCTTTTCAGCTGTTGCTCCGAAAACAGAAAACTGAATAGTTCTGTGGAATGGATAGTACTTTGCTGGGTTATGGCCTCTTCACCCAGGACTTGCATTAGGAATACATCTACAACTGTGAAGCATGAATGAGATGAAGAAATGTTTGAAATGTCATCCTGACTTAGTAGCACAGAGCCAGGCTTGGCTGCAACTTCTTGTCATATGTACACACTATTGCAAATCAACATTTGTGGCTAAGAGTAGAAAGTGGCCCTCTTTTTAGCAAAAAAGTAGCTGAAGGGTCCAGGTTGTAAGTAAATGCGAAACAAAGTGGCAAAAATGTAATATCAGTAGGCATTTCTTTGTTTCCAAGAGCATCTAAAGATGCAATACTGTTTGGACAGAAAAAAGTCCCACTGCTCCCAGCATGCCTTAGCTTGCTACACTGGCTGGGGAATGCTGGGAATTGTAGGACATTTACTGTCTAAACATGCTTAGGATGGTGCTTTAATTAAGTGGATCTCCAGCCTGCGTTAGAGCATTATATTTCTCTAAATCAGGGGTGCAAAACCTCAAGCTCAGGCCCTAGTTTGTCCTTTTGGTGTCTCCAGAGGTCACGCCTCCTTCCTTTGACCACTGATTGTCTTCGGATGTGTGGGTGTGTGTAGTTTTGTCCCACACTAAAGGTTGAATTACCTCTTCTAAAATCTTGTTACAGGCAGGAAAAGCTGTAAGTAAAAATATGCCAATGTTCTTGTTATTTTTGCCCCACCCAGTTTGCCTTTGAAGCCCCCCCCCCCCAGGTACCCCCCAAGTGTTTGTCTTGGATGTAATTCAATTCTTGTGCCCAAAAGGGGTTCGGCACCCCTGCTTAACACCCTCTTTAAGCCAGTCTAATTGGCCCAATAACTATGTCATCGTAACCTTTTCCAGAACTCTCATCGCATGGAAGCACTGTGTCAATGCAGGCTAGCGGTAGAGTCAAGGGCAGGCAGAACCTTGATCTAGTGGCAGTTCTTTGGGTGATTCTCAGTAGAGTTGCAAGGGCTTCTGTCCCCCATTTCCTAGCTTGTTTCTGGTGTTTCTTAAACACCTAATGAAATAGCTGGTGCTAGGCATTCTATTTAAACATGTAATACTAACACAATAAAATAGCATACTAAAATAGTACAAGATCAACCTTTGGAGTGGCTTGGTCTTGAAGGGGCAGTCAAGACTTGAGAGACATGATTTGCTAGACATGAATATTGGCAGAATTAGGCAGCTTTTCCCCTTAACTTTTGATACACAACTGCCTGCTTTTTAGGATTCCCTGGAGAACATGGCTTTGATCAATGCCTGCACATTAAAATTTACTGCTACACCAGTAGCTAAAATTATAGATCCTGGATACTCTGAAATGCTTAACGTTCCTGAAAGAACAGAAAGTCTTATCCTAGTGTCAAGAAGAGATAGTGAAGTGTGTGTCAGGTGAACTTTCATTGCAAAGTATCCCAAAGCTGGAGGACCCCCACACATAAAAAAGAGTTCAAATGTTTTTTTTTTAAATTGCAGCTAAATGTTATACTAGCTAAAACTTCCAGGCTGTATTAGTATTCTTCACTAGTCATTTATTTCAGCGACATCCAATATGATGTAGTAAACTGAGAGTATGATTTGTATCTAGCCTCATCATATATGTAATATGTGAATAATATGCTAATAAGCAGTGGCTGTTCTGAGTAAATTGTACTAAGAAATTTTTGGACTCCAGCAGGACCACACTAATAAGAATTCCTGTAATATGTTATCTGCTGGAGATAGTCAACATTAGACAGAACCTAATTGCTTGCACTCTTGTCCTCTAATTAAACTTGTTTTGCATAATGTTTCACAGCTTTGCTTCTGCTCTTAGGATAATGACTGAAAGAGCCAAAATGGTGAAGAGACAAGAACTGTGGGTCCGCAAAGCAATAGTCATGAGCAAATGTATATTCCTCAACATTGCAAGGCTTCAATCCATATGCTGGCATGAACTGAGGACTTATTAGACCAAGGCTAGGGAATGCATGACTTTCAGTGGCAGACTGCAATCCCCAAACAGCCCTAAGCACCATAGCCAATAGTGAAGGATGGCAGGAGTTGCAGTCCAGCAACATGTGGATGGTCACAAATACCCCACCCCTATATTAGTCCTAGCCCAAAGAGGTCCGCTTGGCACCGTCGTTACTGGTTTTTCGGCGCCAGGTAAAGACCTTTTTATTTAAACATCATTTTAATTGTTAAAACATATGATCTGGCCAGGGCAACTTCTTCTTCCTTCTCTTTCTCCTCCTATATTAT